>NC_064640.1:968399067-968596966 GCF_023864345.2 Schistocerca serialis cubense
CACAGTCACATTTTCAAGCTTCCTCTAGCCAGTTCACCTGACGCGATACGCCATTGTCTGTCAATCTAATGTCTTTCACAGTACTCCTGCCGGGAGCTTCTCGAGTTTGCCGATGTATTTCGCCTGTTGAGGAGGCATCTGGATACCTTAAGAGAGTCATAGTTACTCCTGTCAGTTACTCCCCGTTTTACAACAGTCACATCTACAAGCTTACTCTGGCCAGTTCACCTGAAGCGATACGCCATTATCTGTCAACCTATAGACTTTCACAGCACTCCTGACGGGAGCTTCTCGAGTTTGCCGATGTATTTCGCCTGTTGACCACGCATTTGGCTACCTTAAGAGAGTCATAGTTACTCCTGTCAGTTGCTCCCCGTTTTACCACAGTCACATTTTCAAACTTCCTCTAGCCAGGTCACCTGAAGCGATACGCCATTATCTGTCGATATAAAGACTGTCACAGTACTCCTGACGGGAGCTTCTCGAGTTTGCCGATGTATTTCGCCTCTTGACGAGGCATTTGGCTACCTTAAAAGAGTCATAGTTACTCCTGTCAGTTACTCCCCGTTTTACAACAGCCACATCTGCAAGCTTACTCTGGCCAGTTTACCAGAGGCGATACGCCAATATCTGTCAACATAAAGACTTTCACAGCACTCCTGATGGGAGCTTCTCGAGTTTGTCGATGTATTTCTCCGGTTGACGAGGCATTTGGCTACCTTAAGAGAGTCATAGTTACTCCTGTCAGTTGCTCCCCGTTTTTCCACAGTCACATTTTCAAGCTTCCTCTAGCCAGTTCACCTGACGCGATAGGCCATTGTTTGACAACCTAATGTCTTTCACAGTACTCCTGCCGGCAGCTTCTCGAGTTTGCCGATGTATTTCGCCTGTTGAGGAGGCATTTGGATACCTTAAGAGAGTTATAGTTACTCCTGTCAGTTGCTCCCCGTTTTACCACAGTCACAGTTTCAAACTTCCTCTAGCCAGGTCACCTGAAGCGATACGCCATTATCTGTCGACATAAAGACTGTCACAGTACTCCTGCCGGGAGCTTCTCGAGTTTGCCGATGTATTTCGCCTCTTGACGAGGCATTTGGCTACCTTAAGAGAGTCATAGTTACTCCTGTCAGTTACTCCCCGTTTTACAACAGTCACATCTACAAGCTTACTCTGGCCAGTTCACCTGAAGCGATACGCCATTATCTGTCAACCTATAGACTTTCACAGCACTCCTGATGGGAGCTTCTCGAGTTTGCCGAGGTATTTCTCCGGTTGACGAGGCATTTGGCTACCTTAAGAGAGTCATAGTTACTCCTGTCAGTTGCTCCCCGTTTTTCCACAGTCACATTTTCAAGCTTCCTCTAGCCAGTTCACCTGACGCGATACGCCATTGTCTGTCAATCTAATGTCTTTCACAGTACTCCTGCCGGGAGCTTCTCGAGTTTGCCGATGTATTTCGCCTGTTGAGGAGGCATCTGGATACCTTAAGAGAGTCATAGTTACTCCTGTCAGTTACTCCCCGTTTTACAACAGTCACATCTACAAGCTTACTCTGGCCAGTTCACCTGAAGCGATACGCCATTATCTGTCAACCTATAGACTTTCACAGCACTCCTGACGGGAGCTTCTCGAGTTTGCCGATGTATTTCGCCTGTTGACCACGCATTTGGCTACCTTAAGAGAGTCATAGTTACTCCTGTCAGTTGCTCCCCGTTTTACCACAGTCACAATTTCAAGCTTCCTCTAGCCAGTTCCCCTGAAGCGATACGCCTTTATCTGTCAACCTATAAACTTTCACAGCACTCATGACGAGAGCTTCTTGAGTTTGCCGATGTATTTCGCCTGTTGACCACGCATTTGGCTACCTTAAGAGAGTCATAGTTACTCCTGTCAGTTGCTCCCCGTTTTACCACAGTCACATTTTCAAACTTCCTCTAGCCAGGTCACCTGAAGCGATACGCCATTATCTGTCGATATAAAGACTGTCACAGTACTCCTGACGGGAGCTTCTCGAGTTTGCCGATGTATTTCGCCTCTTGACGAGGCATTTGGCTACCTTAAGAGAGTCATAGTTACTCCTGTCAGTTACTCCCCGTTTTACAACAGCCACATCTACAAGCTTACTCTGGCCAGTTCACCTGAAGCGATACGCCATTATCTGTCAACCTATAGACTTTCACAGCACTCCTGATGGGAGCTTCTCGAGTTTGCCGAGGTATTTCTCCGGTTGACGAGGCATTTGGCTACCTTAAGAGAGTCATAGTTACTCCTGTCAGTTGCTCCCCGTTATACCACAGTCACATTTTCAAGCTTCCTCTAGCCAGTTCACCTGACGCGATACGCCATTGTCTGTCAATCTAATGTCTTTCACAGTACTCCTGCCGGGAGCTTCTCGAGTTTGCCGATGTATTTCGCCTGTTGAGGAGGCATTTGGATACCTTAAGAGAGTCATAGTTACTCCTGTCAGTTGCTCCCCGTTTTACCACAGTCACAGTTTCAAACTTCCTCTAGCCAGGTCACCTGAAGCGATACGCCATTATCTGTCGACATAAAGACTGTCACAGTACTCCTGCCGGGAGCTTCTCGAGTTTGCCGATGTATTTCGCCTCTTGACGAGGCATTTGGCTACCTTAAGAGAGTCATAGTTACTCCTGTCAGTTACTCCCCGTTTTACAACAGTCACATCTACAAGCTTACTCTGGCCAGTTCACCTGAAGCGATACGCCATTATCTGTCAACCTATAGACTTTCACAGCACTCCTGATGGGAGCTTCTCGAGTTTGCCGAGGTATTTCTCCGGTTGACGAGGCATTTGGCTACCTTAAGAGAGTCATAGTTACTCCTGTCAGTTGCTCCCCGTTATACCACAGTCACATTTTCAAGCTTCCTCTAGCCAGTTCACCTGACGCGATACGCCATTGTCTGTCAATCTAATGTCTTTCACAGTACTCCTGCCGGGAGCTTCTCGAGTTTGCCGATGTATTTCGCCTGTTGAGGAGGCATCTGGATACCTTAAGAGAGTCATAGTTACTCCTGTCAGTTGCTCCCCGTTTTACCACAGTCACATTTTCAAACTTCCTCTAGCCAGGTCACCTGAAGCGATACGCCATTATCTGTCGATATAAAGACTGTCACAGTGCTCCTGACGGGAGCTTCTCGAGTTTGCCGATGTATTTCGCCTCTTGACGAGGCATTTGGCTACCTTAAAAGAGTCATAGTTACTCCTGTCAGTTACTCCCCGTTTTACAACAGCCACATCTACAAGCTTACTCTGGCCAGTTTACCAGAGGCGATACGCCAATATCTGTCAACATAAAGACTTTCACAGCACTCCTGATGGGAGCTTCTCGAGTTTGTCGATGTATTTCTCCGGTTGACGAGGCATTTGGCTACCTTAAGAGAGTCATAGTTACTCCTGTCAGTTGCTCCCCGTTTTACCACAGTCACAATTTCAAGCTTCCTCTAGCCAGTTCCCCTGAAGCGATACGCCTTTATCTGTCAACCTATAAACTTTCACAGCACTCCTGACGAGAGCTTCTTGAGTTTGCCGATGTATTTCGCCTGTTGACCACGCATTTGGCTACCTTAAGAGAGTCATAGTTACTCCTGTCAGTTGCTCCCCGTTTTACCACAGTCACATTTTCAAACTTCCTCTAGCCAGGTCACCTGAAGCGATACGCCATTATCTGTCGATATAAAGACTGTCACAGTACTCCTGACGGGAGCTTCTCGAGTTTGCCGATGTATTTCGCCTCTTGACGAGGCATTTGGCTACCTTAAAAGAGTCATAGTTACTCCTGTCAGTTACTCCCCGTTTTACAACAGCCACATCTGCAAGCTTACTCTGGCCAGTTTACCAGAGGCGATACGCCAATATCTGTCAACATAAAGACTTTCACAGCACTCCTGATGGGAGCTTCTCGAGTTTGTCGATGTATTTCTCCGGTTGACGAGGCATTTGGCTACCTTAAGAGAGTCATAGTTACTCCTGTCAGTTGCTCCCCGTTTTTCCACAGTCACATTTTCAAGCTTCCTCTAGCCAGTTCACCTGACGCGATAGGCCATTGTTTGACAACCTAATGTCTTTCACAGTACTCCTGCCGGCAGCTTCTCGAGTTTGCCGATGTATTTCGCCTGTTGAGGAGGCATTTGGATACCTTAAGAGAGTCATAGTTACTCCTGTCAGTTGCTCCCCGTTTTACCACAGTCACAGTTTCAAACTTCCTCTAGCCAGGTCACCTGAAGCGATACGCCATTATCTGTCGACATAAAGACTGTCACAGTACTCCTGCCGGGAGCTTCTCGAGTTTGCCGATGTATTTCGCCTCTTGACGAGGCATTTGGCTACCTTAAGAGAGTCATAGTTACTCCTGTCAGTTACTCCCCGTTTTACAACAGTCACATCTACAAGCTTACTCTGGCCAGTTCACCTGAAGCGATACGCCATTATCTGTCAACCTATAGACTTTCACAGCACTCCTGATGGGAGCTTCTCGAGTTTGCCGAGGTATTTCTCCGGTTGACGAGGCATTTGGCTACCTTAAGAGAGTCATAGTTACTCCTGTCAGTTGCTCCCCGTTTTTCCACAGTCACATTTTCAAGCTTCCTCTAGCCAGTTCACCTGACGCGATACGCCATTGTCTGTCAATCTAATGTCTTTCACAGTACTCCTGCCGGGAGCTTCTCGAGTTTGCCGATGTATTTCGCCTGTTGAGGAGGCATCTGGATACCTTAAGAGAGTCATAGTTACTCCTGTCAGTTACTCCCCGTTTTACAACAGTCACATCTACAAGCTTACTCTGGCCAGTTCACCTGAAGCGATACGCCATTATCTGTCAACCTATAGACTTTCACAGCACTCCTGACGGGAGCTTCTCGAGTTTGCCGATGTATTTCGCCTGTTGACCACGCATTTGGCTACCTTAAGAGAGTCATAGTTACTCCTGTCAGTTGCTCCCCGTTTTACCACAGTCACAATTTGAAGCTTCCTCTAGCCAGTTCCCCTGAAGCGATACGCCTTTATCTGTCAACCTATAAACTTTCACAGCACTCCTGACGAGAGCTTCTTGAGTTTGCCGATGTATTTCGCCTGTTGACCACGCATTTGGCTACCTTAAGAGAGTCATAGTTACTCCTGTCAGTTGCTCCCCGTTTTACCACAGTCACATTTTCAAACTTCCTCTAGCCAGGTCACCTGAAGCGATACGCCATTATCTGTCGATATAAAGACTGTCACAGTACTCCTGACGGGAGCTTCTCGAGTTTGCCGATGTATTTCGCCTCTTGACGAGGCATTTGGCTACCTTAAGAGAGTCATAGTTACTCCTGTCAGTTACTCCCCGTTTTACAACAGCCACATCTACAAGCTTACTCTGGCCAGTTCACCTGAAGCGATACGCCATTATCTGTCAACCTATAGACTTTCACAGCACTCCTGATGGGAGCTTCTCGAGTTTGCCGAGGTATTTCTCCGGTTGACGAGGCATTTGGCTACCTTAAGAGAGTCATAGTTACTCCTGTCAGTTGCTCCCCGTTATACCACAGTCACATTTTCAAGCTTCCTCTAGCCAGTTCACCTGACGCGATACGCCATTGTCTGTCAATCTAATGTCTTTCACAGTACTCCTGCCGGGAGCTTCTCGAGTTTGCCGATGTATTTCGCCTGTTGAGGAGGCATTTGGATACCTTAAGAGAGTCATAGTTACTCCTGTCAGTTGCTCCCCGTTTTACCACAGTCACAGTTTCAAACTTCCTCTAGCCAGGTCACCTGAAGCGATACGCCATTATCTGTCGACATAAAGACTGTCACAGTACTCCTGCCGGGAGCTTCTCGAGTTTGCCGATGTATTTCGCCTCTTGACGAGGCATTTGGCTACCTTAAGAGAGTCATAGTTACTCCTGTCAGTTACTCCCCGTTTTACAACAGTCACATCTACAAGCTTACTCTGGCCAGTTCACCTGAAGCGATACGCCATTATCTGTCAACCTATAGACTTTCACAGCACTCCTGATGGGAGCTTCTCGAGTTTGCCGAGGTATTTCTCCGGTTGACGAGGCATTTGGCTACCTTAAGAGAGTCATAGTTACTCCTGTCAGTTGCTCCCCGTTATACCACAGTCACATTTTCAAGCTTCCTCTAGCCAGTTCACCTGACGCGATACGCCATTGTCTGTCAATCTAATGTCTTTCACAGTACTCCTGCCGGGAGCTTCTCGAGTTTGCCGATGTATTTCGCCTGTTGAGGAGGCATCTGGATACCTTAAGAGAGTCATAGTTACTCCTGTCAGTTACTCCCCGTTTTACAACAGTCACATCTACAAGCTTACTCTGGCCAGTTCACCTGAAGCGATACGCCATTATCTGTCAACCTATAGACTTTCACAGCACTCCTGACGGGAGCTTCTCGAGTTTGCCGATGTATTTCGCCTGTTGACCACGCATTTGGCTACCTTAAGAGAGTCATAGTTACTCCTGTCAGTTGCTCCCCGTTTTACCACAGTCACAATTTCAAGCTTCCTCTAGCCAGTTCCCCTGAAGCGATACGCCTTTATCTGTCAACCTATAAACTTTCACAGCACTCCTGACGAGAGCTTCTTGAGTTTGCCGATGTATTTCGCCTGTTGACCACGCATTTGGCTACCTTAAGAGAGTCATAGTTACTCCTGTCAGTTGCTCCCCGTTTTACCACAGTCACATTTTCAAACTTCCTCTAGCCAGGTCACCTGAAGCGATACGCCATTATCTGTCGATATAAAGACTGTCACAGTACTCCTGACGGGAGCTTCTCGAGTTTGCCGATGTATTTCGCCTCTTGACGAGGCATTTGGCTACCTTAAGAGAGTCATAGTTACTCCTGTCAGTTACTCCCCGTTTTACAACAGCCACATCTACAAGCTTACTCTGGCCAGTTCACCTGAAGCGATACGCCATTATCTGTCAACCTATAGACTTTCACAGCACTCCTGATGGGAGCTTCTCGAGTTTGCCGAGGTATTTCTCCGGTTGACGAGGCATTTGGCTACCTTAAGAGAGTCATAGTTACTCCTGTCAGTTGCTCCCCGTTATACCACAGTCACATTTTCAAGCTTCCTCTAGCCAGTTCACCTGACGCGATACGCCATTGTCTGTCAATCTAATGTCTTTCACAGTACTCCTGCCGGGAGCTTCTCGAGTTTGCCGATGTATTTCGCCTGTTGAGGAGGCATTTGGATACCTTAAGAGAGTCATAGTTACTCCTGTCAGTTGCTCCCCGTTTTACCACAGTCACAGTTTCAAACTTCCTCTAGCCAGGTCACCTGAAGCGATACGCCATTATCTGTCGACATAAAGACTGTCACAGTACTCCTGCCGGGAGCTTCTCGAGTTTGCCGATGTATTTCGCCTCTTGACGAGGCATTTGGCTACCTTAAGAGAGTCATAGTTACTCCTGTCAGTTACTCCCCGTTTTACAACAGTCACATCTACAAGCTTACTCTGGCCAGTTCACCTGAAGCGATACGCCATTATCTGTCAACCTATACACTTTCACAGCACTCCTGATGGGAGCTTCTCGAGTTTGCCGAGGTATTTCTCCGGTTGACGAGGCATTTGGCTACCTTAAGAGAGTCATAGTTACTCCTGTCAGTTGCTCCCCGTTATACCACAGTCACATTTTCAAGCTTCCTCTAGCCAGTTCACCTGACGCGATACGCCATTGTCTGTCAATCTAATGTCTTTCACAGTACTCCTGCCGGGAGCTTCTCGAGTTTGCCGATGTATTTCGCCTGTTGAGGAGGCATCTGGATACCTTAAGAGAGTCATAGTTACTCCTGTCAGTTGCTCCCCGTTTTACCACAGTCACATTTTCAAACTTCCTCTAGCCAGGTCACCTGAAGCGATACGCCATTATCTGTCGATATAAAGACTGTCACAGTACTCCTGACGGGAGCTTCTCGAGTTTGCCGATGTATTTCGCCTCTTGACGAGGCATTTGGCTACCTTAAAAGAGTCATAGTTACTCCTGTCAGTTACTCCCCGTTTTACAACAGCCACATCTACAAGCTTACTCTGGCCAGTTTACCAGAGGCGATACGCCAATATCTGTCAACATAAAGACTTTCACAGCACTCCTGATGGGAGCTTCTCGAGTTTGTCGATGTATTTCTCCGGTTGACGAGGCATTTGGCTACCTTAAGAGAGTCATAGTTACTCCTGTCAGTTGCTCCCCGTTTTACCACAGTCACAATTTCAAGCTTCCTCTAGCCAGTTCCCCTGAAGCGATACGCCTTTATCTGTCAACCTATAAACTTTCACAGCACTCCTGACGAGAGCTTCTTGAGTTTGCCGATGTATTTCGCCTGTTGACCACGCATTTGGCTACCTTAAGAGAGTCATAGTTACTCCTGTCAGTTGCTCCCCGTTTTACCACAGTCACATTTTCAAACTTCCTCTAGCCAGGTCACCTGAAGCGATACGCCATTATCTGTCGATATAAAGACTGTCACAGTACTCCTGACGGGAGCTTCTCGAGTTTGCCGATGTATTTCGCCTCTTGACGAGGCATTTGGCTACCTTAAAAGAGTCATAGTTACTCCTGTCAGTTACTCCCCGTTTTACAACAGCCACATCTGCAAGCTTACTCTGGCCAGTTTACCAGAGGCGATACGCCAATATCTGTCAACATAAAGACTTTCACAGCACTCCTGATGGGAGCTTCTCGAGTTTGTCGATGTATTTCTCCGGTTGACGAGGCATTTGGCTACCTTAAGAGAGTCATAGTTACTCCTGTCAGTTGCTCCCCGTTTTTCCACAGTCACATTTTCAAGCTTCCTCTAGCCAGTTCACCTGACGCGATAGGCCATTGTTTGACAACCTAATGTCTTTCACAGTACTCCTGCCGGCAGCTTCTCGAGTTTGCCGATGTATTTCGCCTGTTGAGGAGGCATTTGGATACCTTAAGAGAGTCATAGTTACTCCTGTCAGTTGCTCCCCGTTTTACCACAGTCACAGTTTCAAACTTCCTCTAGCCAGGTCACCTGAAGCGATACGCCATTATCTGTCGACATAAAGACTGTCACAGTACTCCTGCCGGGAGCTTCTCGAGTTTGCCGATGTATTTCGCCTCTTGACGAGGCATTTGGCTACCTTAAGAGAGTCATAGTTACTCCTGTCAGTTACTCCCCGTTTTACAACAGTCACATCTACAAGCTTACTCTGGCCAGTTCACCTGAAGCGATACGCCATTATCTGTCAACCTATAGACTTTCACAGCACTCCTGATGGGAGCTTCTCGAGTTTGCCGAGGTATTTCTCCGGTTGACGAGGCATTTGGCTACCTTAAGAGAGTCATAGTTACTCCTGTCAGTTGCTCCCCGTTTTTCCACAGTCACATTTTCAAGCTTCCTCTAGCCAGTTCACCTGACGCGATACGCCATTGTCTGTCAATCTAATGTCTTTCACAGTACTCCTGCCGGGAGCTTCTCGAGTTTGCCGATGTATTTCGCCTGTTGAGGAGGCATCTGGATACCTTAAGAGAGTCATAGTTACTCCTGTCAGTTACTCCCCGTTTTACAACAGTCACATCTACAAGCTTACTCTGGCCAGTTCACCTGAAGCGATACGCCATTATCTGTCAACCTATAGACTTTCACAGCACTCCTGACGGGAGCTTCTCGAGTTTGCCGATGTACTTCGCCTGTTGACCACGCATTTGGCTACCTTAAGAGAGTCATAGTTACTCCTGTCAGTTGCTCCCCGTTTTACCACAGTCACAATTTGAAGCTTCCTCTAGCCAGTTCCCCTGAAGCGATACGCCTTTATCTGTCAACCTATAAACTTTCACAGCACTCCTGACGAGAGCTTCTTGAGTTTGCCGATGTATTTCGCCTGTTGACCACGCATTTGGCTACCTTAAGAGAGTCATAGTTACTCCTGTCAGTTGCTCCCCGTTTTACCACAGTCACATTTTCAAACTTCCTCTAGCCAGGTCACCTGAAGCGATACGCCATTATCTGTCGATATAAAGACTGTCACAGTACTCCTGACGGGAGCTTCTCGAGTTTGCCGATGTATTTCGCCTCTTGACGAGGCATTTGGCTACCTTAAGAGAGTCATAGTTACTCCTGTCAGTTACTCCCCGTTTTACAACAGCCACATCTACAAGCTTACTCTGGCCAGTTCACCTGAAGCGATACGCCATTATCTGTCAACCTATAGACTTTCACAGCACTCCTGATGGGAGCTTCTCGAGTTTGCCGAGGTATTTCTCCGGTTGACGAGGCATTTGGCTACCTTAAGAGAGTCATAGTTACTCCTGTCAGTTGCTCCCCGTTATACCACAGTCACATTTTCAAGCTTCCTCTAGCCAGTTCACCTGACGCGATACGCCATTGTCTGTCAATCTAATGTCTTTCACAGTACTCCTGCCGGGAGCTTCTCGAGTTTGCCGATGTATTTCGCCTGTTGAGGAGGCATCTGGATACCTTAAGAGAGTCATAGTTACTCCTGTCAGTTGCTCCCCGTTTTACCACAGTCACATTTTCAAACTTCCTCTAGCCAGGTCACCTGAAGCGATACGCCATTATCTGTCGATATAAAGACTGTCACAGTACTCCTGACGGGAGCTTCTCGAGTTTGCCGATGTATTTCGCCTCTTGACGAGGCATTTGGCTACCTTAAAAGAGTCATAGTTACTCCTGTCAGTTACTCCCCGTTTTACAACAGCCACATCTACAAGCTTACTCTGGCCAGTTTACCAGAGGCGATACGCCAATATCTGTCAACATAAAGACTTTCACAGCACTCCTGATGGGAGCTTCTCGAGTTTGTCGATGTATTTCTCCGGTTGACGAGGCATTTGGCTACCTTAAGAGAGTCATAGTTACTCCTGTCAGTTGCTCCCCGTTTTACCACAGTCACAATTTCAAGCTTCCTCTAGCCAGTTCCCCTGAAGCGATACGCCTTTATCTGTCAACCTATAAACTTTCACAGCACTCCTGACGAGAGCTTCTTGAGTTTGCCGATGTATTTCGCCTGTTGACCACGCATTTGGCTACCTTAAGAGAGTCATAGTTACTCCTGTCAGTTGCTCCCCGTTTTACCACAGTCACATTTTCAAACTTCCTCTAGCCAGGTCACCTGAAGCGATACGCCATTATCTGTCGATATAAAGACTGTCACAGTACTCCTGACGGGAGCTTCTCGAGTTTGCCGATGTATTTCGCCTCTTGACGAGGCATTTGGCTACCTTAAAAGAGTCATAGTTACTCCTGTCAGTTACTCCCCGTTTTACAACAGCCACATCTGCAAGCTTACTCTGGCCAGTTTACCAGAGGCGATACGCCAATATCTGTCAACATAAAGACTTTCACAGCACTCCTGATGGGAGCTTCTCGAGTTTGTCGATGTATTTCTCCGGTTGACGAGGCATTTGGCTACCTTAAGAGAGTCATAGTTACTCCTGTCAGTTGCTCCCCGTTTTTCCACAGTCACATTTTCAAGCTTCCTCTAGCCAGTTCACCTGACGCGATAGGCCATTGTTTGACAACCTAATGTCTTTCACAGTACTCCTGCCGGCAGCTTCTCGAGTTTGCCGATGTATTTCGCCTGTTGAGGAGGCATTTGGATACCTTAAGAGAGTCATAGTTACTCCTGTCAGTTGCTCCCCGTTTTACCACAGTCACAGTTTCAAACTTCCTCTAGCCAGGTCACCTGAAGCGATACGCCATTATCTGTCGACATAAAGACTGTCACAGTACTCCTGCCGGGAGCTTCTCGAGTTTGCCGATGTATTTCGCCTCTTGACGAGGCATTTGGCTACCTTAAGAGAGTCATAGTTACTCCTGTCAGTTACTCCCCGTTTTACAACAGTCACATCTACAAGCTTACTCTGGCCAGTTCACCTGAAGCGATACGCCATTATCTGTCAACCTATAGACTTTCACAGCACTCCTGATGGGAGCTTCTCGAGTTTGCCGAGGTATTTCTCCGGTTGACGAGGCATTTGGCTACCTTAAGAGAGTCATAGTTACTCCTGTCAGTTGCTCCCCGTTTTTCCACAGTCACATTTTCAAGCTTCCTCTAGCCAGTTCACCTGACGCGATACGCCATTGTCTGTCAATCTAATGTCTTTCACAGTACTCCTGCCGGGAGCTTCTCGAGTTTGCCGATGTATTTCGCCTGTTGAGGAGGCATCTGGATACCTTAAGAGAGTCATAGTTACTCCTGTCAGTTACTCCCCGTTTTACAACAGTCACATCTACAAGCTTACTCTGGCCAGTTCACCTGAAGCGATACGCCATTATCTGTCAACCTATAGACTTTCACAGCACTCCTGACGGGAGCTTCTCGAGTTTGCCGATGTATTTCGCCTGTTGACCACGCATTTGGCTACCTTAAGAGAGTCATAGTTACTCCTGTCAGTTGCTCCCCGTTTTACCACAGTCACAATTTGAAGCTTCCTCTAGCCAGTTCCCCTGAAGCGATACGCCTTTATCTGTCAACCTATAAACTTTCACAGCACTCCTGACGAGAGCTTCTTGAGTTTGCCGATGTATTTCGCCTGTTGACCACGCATTTGGCTACCTTAAGAGAGTCATAGTTACTCCTGTCAGTTGCTCCCCGTTTTACCACAGTCACATTTTCAAACTTCCTCTAGCCAGGTCACCTGAAGCGATACGCCATTATCTGTCGATATAAAGACTGTCACAGTACTCCTGACGGGAGCTTCTCGAGTTTGCCGATGTATTTCGCCTCTTGACGAGGCATTTGGCTACCTTAAAAGAGTCATAGTTACTCCTGTCAGTTACTCCCCGTTTTACAACAGCCACATCTACAAGCTTACTCTGGCCAGTTTACCAGAGGCGATACGCCAATATCTGTCAACATAAAGACTTTCACAGCACTCCTGATGGGAGCTTCTCGAGTTTGTCGATGTATTTCTCCGGTTGACGAGGCATTTGGCTACCTTAAGAGAGTCATAGTTACTCCTGTCAGTTGCTCCCCGTTTTTCCACAGTCACATTTTCAAGCTTCCTCTAGCCAGTTCACCTGACGCGATAGGCCATTGTTTGTCAACCTAATGTCTTTCACAGTACTCCTGCCGGCAGCTTCTCGAGTTTGCCGATGTATTTCGCCTGTTGAGGAGGCATTTGGATACCTTAAGAGAGTCATAGTTACTCCTGTCAGTTGCTCCCCGTTTTACCACAGTCACAGTTTCAAACTTCCTCTAGCCAGGTCACCTGAAGCGATACGCCATTATCTGTCGACATAAAGACTGTCACAGTACTCCTGCCGGGAGCTTCTCGAGTTTGCCGATGTATTTCGCCTGTTGACCACGCATTTGGCTACCTTCAGAGAGTCATAGTTACTCCTGTCAGTTGCTCCCCGTTTTACCACAGTCACATTTTCAAGGTTTCACTAGCCAGTTCACCTGAAGCGATATGCCATTATCTGTCAACCTATAGACTTTCACAGCACTCCTGATGGGAGCTTCTCGAGTTTGCCGAGGTATTTCTCCGGTTGACGAGGCATTTGGCTACCTTAAGAGAGTCATAGTTACTCCTGTCAGTTGCTCCCCGTTTTTCCACAGTCACATTTTCAAGCTTCCTCTAGCCAGTTCACCTGACGCGATACGCCATTGTCTGTCAATCTAATGTCTTTCACAGTACTCCTGCCGGGAGCTTCTCGAGTTTGCCGATGTATTTCGCCTGTTGAGGAGGCATCTGGATACCTTAAGAGAGTCATAGTTACTCCTGTCAGTTACTCCCCGTTTTACAACAGTCACATCTACAAGCTTACTCTGGCCAGTTCACCTGAAGCGATACGCCATTATCTGTCAACCTATAGACTTTCACAGCACTCCTGACGGGAGCTTCTCGAGTTTGCCGATGTATTTCGCCTGTTGACCACGCATTTGGCTACCTTAAGAGAGTCATAGTTACTCCTGTCAGTTGCTCCCCGTTTTACCACAGTCACAATTTCAAGCTTCCTCTAGCCAGTTCCCCTGAAGCGATACGCCTTTATCTGTCAACCTATAAACTTTCACAGCACTCCTGACGAGAGCTTCTTGAGTTTGCCGATGTATTTCGCCTGTTGACCACGCATTTGGCTACCTTAAGAGAGTCATAGTTACTCCTGTCAGTTGCTCCCCGTTTTACCACAGTCACATTTTCAAACTTCCTCTAGCCAGGTCACCTGAAGCGATACGCCATTATCTGTCGATATAAAGACTGTCACAGTACTCCTGACGGGAGCTTCTCGAGTTTGCCGATGTATTTCGCCTCTTGACGAGGCATTTGGCTACCTTAAGAGAGTCATAGTTACTCCTGTCAGTTACTCCCCGTTTTACAACAGCCACATCTACAAGCTTACTCTGGCCAGTTCACCTGAAGCGATACGCCATTATCTGTCAACCTATAGACTTTCACAGCACTCCTGATGGGAGCTTCTCGAGTTTGCCGAGGTATTTCTCCGGTTGACGAGGCATTTGGCTACCTTAAGAGAGTCATAGTTACTCCTGTCAGTTGCTCCCCGTTATACCACAGTCACATTTTCAAGCTTCCTCTAGCCAGTTCACCTGACGCGATACGCCATTGTCTGTCAATCTAATGTCTTTCACAGTACTCCTGCCGGGAGCTTCTCGAGTTTGCCGATGTATTTCGCCTGTTGAGGAGGCATTTGGATACCTTAAGAGAGTCATAGTTACTCCTGTCAGTTGCTCCCCGTTTTACCACAGTCACATTTTCAAACTTCCTCTAGCCAGGTCACCTGAAGCGATACGCCATTATCTGTCGATATAAAGACTGTCACAGTACTCCTGACGGGAGCTTCTCGAGTTTGCCGATGTATTTCGCCTCTTGACGAGGCATTTGGCTACCTTAAAAGAGTCATAGTTACTCCTGTCAGTTACTCCCCGTTTTACAACAGCCACATCTACAAGCTTACTCTGGCCAGTTTACCAGAGGCGATACGCCAATATCTGTCAACATAAAGACTTTCACAGCACTCCTGATGGGAGCTTCTCGAGTTTGTCGATGTATTTCTCCGGTTGACGAGGCATTTGGCTACCTTAAGAGAGTCATAGTTACTCCTGTCAGTTGCTCCCCGTTTTTCCACAGTCACATTTTCAAGCTTCCTCTAGCCAGTTCACCTGACGCGATAGGCCATTGTTTGTCAACCTAATGTCTTTCACAGTACTCCTGCCGGCAGCTTCTCGAGTTTGCCGATGTATTTCGCCTGTTGAGGAGGCATTTGGATACCTTAAGAGAGTCATAGTTACTCCTGTCAGTTGCTCCCCGTTTTACCA
Source organism: Schistocerca serialis cubense (assembly GCF_023864345.2). Classification (NCBI taxonomy): domain Eukaryota; kingdom Metazoa; phylum Arthropoda; class Insecta; order Orthoptera; family Acrididae; genus Schistocerca; species Schistocerca serialis. The sequence continues at coordinate 968,414,350 of NC_064640.1, forward strand.
CAGTCACAGTTTCAAACTTCCTCTAGCCAGGTCACCTGAAGCGATACGCCATTATCTGTCGACATAAAGACTGTCACAGTACTCCTGCCGGGAGCTTCTCGAGTTTGCCGATGTATTTCGCCTGTTGACCACGCATTTGGCTACCTTCAGAGAGTCATAGTTACTCCTGTCAGTTGCTCCCCGTTTTACCACAGTCACATTTTCAAGGTTTCACTAGCCAGTTCACCTGAAGCGATATGCCATTATCTGTCAACCTATAGACTTTCACAGCACTCCTGATGGGAGCTTCTCGAGTTTGCCGAGGTATTTCTCCGGTTGACGAGGCATTTGGCTACCTTAAGAGAGTCATAGTTACTCCTGTCAGTTGCTCCCCGTTTTTCCACAGTCACATTTTCAAGCTTCCTCTAGCCAGTTCACCTGACGCGATACGCCATTGTCTGTCAATCTAATGTCTTTCACAGTACTCCTGCCGGGAGCTTCTCGAGTTTGCCGATGTATTTCGCCTGTTGAGGAGGCATCTGGATACCTTAAGAGAGTCATAGTTACTCCTGTCAGTTACTCCCCGTTTTACAACAGTCACATCTACAAGCTTACTCTGGCCAGTTCACCTGAAGCGATACGCCATTATCTGTCAACCTATAGACTTTCACAGCACTCCTGACGGGAGCTTCTCGAGTTTGCCGATGTATTTCGCCTGTTGACCACGCATTTGGCTACCTTAAGAGAGTCATAGTTACTCCTGTCAGTTGCTCCCCGTTTTACCACAGTCACAATTTCAAGCTTCCTCTAGCCAGTTCCCCTGAAGCGATACGCCTTTATCTGTCAACCTATAAACTTTCACAGCACTCCTGACGAGAGCTTCTTGAGTTTGCCGATGTATTTCGCCTGTTGACCACGCATTTGGCTACCTTAAGAGAGTCATAGTTACTCCTGTCAGTTGCTCCCCGTTTTACCACAGTCACATTTTCAAACTTCCTCTAGCCAGGTCACCTGAAGCGATACGCCATTATCTGTCGATATAAAGACTGTCACAGTACTCCTGACGGGAGCTTCTCGAGTTTGCCGATGTATTTCGCCTCTTGACGAGGCATTTGGCTACCTTAAGAGAGTCATAGTTACTCCTGTCAGTTACTCCCCGTTTTACAACAGCCACATCTACAAGCTTACTCTGGCCAGTTCACCTGAAGCGATACGCCATTATCTGTCAACCTATAGACTTTCACAGCACTCCTGACGGGAGCTTCTCGAGTTTGCCGATGTATTTCGCCTGTTGACCACGCATTTGGCTACCTTAAGAGAGTCATAGTTACTCCTGTCAGTTGCTCCCCGTTTTACCACAGTCACAATTTGAAGCTTCCTCTAGCCAGTTCCCCTGAAGCGATACGCCTTTATCTGTCAACCTATAAACTTTCACAGCACTCCTGACGAGAGCTTCTTGAGTTTGCCGATGTATTTCGCCTGTTGACCACGCATTTGGCTACCTTAAGAGAGTCATAGTTACTCCTGTCAGTTGCTCCCCGTTTTACCACAGTCACATTTTCAAACTTCCTCTAGCCAGGTCACCTGAAGCGATACGCCATTATCTGTCGATATAAAGACTGTCACAGTACTCCTGACGGGAGCTTCTCGAGTTTGCCGATGTATTTCGCCTCTTGACGAGGCATTTGGCTACCTTAAGAGAGTCATAGTTACTCCTGTCAGTTACTCCCCGTTTTACAACAGCCACATCTACAAGCTTACTCTGGCCAGTTCACCTGAAGCGATACGCCATTATCTGTCAACCTATAGACTTTCACAGCACTCCTGATGGGAGCTTCTCGAGTTTGCCGAGGTATTTCTCCGGTTGACGAGGCATTTGGCTACCTTAAAGGAGTCATAGTTACTCCTGTCAGTTGCTCCCCGTTATACCACAGTCACATTTTCAAGCTTCCTCTAGCCAGTTCACCTGACGCGATACGCCATTGTCTGTCAATCTAATGTCTTTCACAGTACTCCTGCCGGGAGCTTCTCGAGTTTGCCGATGTATTTCGCCTGTTGAGGAGGCATTTGGATACCTTAAGAGAGTCATAGTTACTCCTGTCAGTTGCTCCCCGTTTTACCACAGTCACATTTTCAAACTTCCTCTAGCCAGGTCACCTGAAGCGATACGCCATTATCTGTCGATATAAAGACTGTCACAGTACTCCTGACGGGAGCTTCTCGAGTTTGCCGATGTATTTCGCCTCTTGACGAGGCATTTGGCTACCTTAAAAGAGTCATAGTTACTCCTGTCAGTTACTCCCCGTTTTACAACAGCCACATCTACAAGCTTACTCTGGCCAGTTTACCAGAGGCGATACGCCAATATCTGTCAACATAAAGACTTTCACAGCACTCCTGATGGGAGCTTCTCGAGTTTGTCGATGTATTTCTCCGGTTGACGAGGCATTTGGCTACCTTAAGAGAGTCATAGTTACTCCTGTCAGTTGCTCCCCGTTTTTCCACAGTCACATTTTCAAGCTTCCTCTAGCCAGTTCACCTGACGCGATAGGCCATTGTTTGTCAACCTAATGTCTTTCACAGTACTCCTGCCGGCAGCTTCTCGAGTTTGCCGATGTATTTCGCCTGTTGAGGAGGCATTTGGATACCTTAAGAGAGTCGTAGTTACTCCTGTCAGTTGCTCCCCGTTTTACCACAGTCACAGTTTCAAACTTCCTCTAGCCAGGTCACCTGAAGCGATACGCCATTATCTGTCGACATAAAGACTGTCACAGTACTCCTGCCGGGAGCTTCTCGAGTTTGCCGATGTATTTCGCCTGTTGACCACGCATTTGGCTACCTTCAGAGAGTCATAGTTACTCCTGTCAGTTGCTCCCCGTTTTACCACAGTCACATTTTCAAGGTTTCACTAGCCAGTTCACCTGAAGCGATATGCCATTATCTGTCAACCTATAGACTTTCACAGCACTCCTGATGGGAGCTTCTCGAGTTTGCCGAGGTATTTCTCCGGTTGACGAGGCATTTGGCTACCTTAAGAGAGTCATAGTTACTCCTGTCAGTTGCTCCCCGTTTTTCCACAGTCACATTTTCAAGCTTCCTCTAGCCAGTTCACCTGACGCGATACGCCATTGTCTGTCAATCTAATGTCTTTCACAGTACTCCTGCCGGGAGCTTCTCGAGTTTGCCGATGTATTTCGCCTGTTGAGGAGGCATCTGGATACCTTAAGAGAGTCATAGTTACTCCTGTCAGTTACTCCCCGTTTTACAACAGTCACATCTACAAGCTTACTCTGGCCAGTTCACCTGAAGCGATACGCCATTATCTGTCAACCTATAGACTTTCACAGCACTCCTGACGGGAGCTTCTCGAGTTTGCCGATGTATTTCGCCTGTTGACCACGCATTTGGCTACCTTAAGAGAGTCATAGTTACTCCTGTCAGTTGCTCCCCGTTTTACCACAGTCACAATTTCAAGCTTCCTCTAGCCAGTTCACCTGACGCGATACGCCATTGTCTGTCAATCTAATGTCTTTCACAGTACTCCTGCCGGGAGCTTCTCGAGTTTGCCGATGTATTTCGCCTGTTGAGGAGGCATTTGGATACCTTAAGAGAGTCATAGTTACTCCTGTCAGTTGCTCCCCGTTTTACCACAGTCACATTTTCAAACTTCCTCTAGCCAGGTCACCTGAAGCGATACGCCATTATCTGTCGATATAAAGACTGTCACAGTACTCCTGACGGGAGCTTCTCGAGTTTGCCGATGTATTTCGCCTCTTGACGAGGCATTTGGCTACCTTAAAAGAGTCATAGTTACTCCTGTCAGTTACTCCCCGTTTTACAACAGCCACATCTACAAGCTTACTCTGGCCAGTTTACCAGAGGCGATACGCCAATATCTGTCAACATAAAGACTTTCACAGCACTCCTGATGGGAGCTTCTCGAGTTTGTCGATGTATTTCTCCGGTTGACGAGGCATTTGGCTACCTTAAGAGAGTCATAGTTACTCCTGTCAGTTGCTCCCCGTTTTTCCACAGTCACATTTTCAAGCTTCCTCTAGCCAGTTCACCTGACGCGATAGGCCATTGTTTGTCAACCTAATGTCTTTCACAGTACTCCTGCCGGCAGCTTCTCGAGTTTGCCGATGTATTTCGCCTGTTGAGGAGGCATTTGGATACCTTAAGAGAGTCGTAGTTACTCCTGTCAGTTGCTCCCCGTTTTACCACAGTCACAGTTTCAAACTTCCTCTAGCCAGGTCACCTGAAGCGATACGCCATTATCTGTCGACATAAAGACTGTCACAGTACTCCTGCCGGGAGCTTCTCGAGTTTGCCGATGTATTTCGCCTGTTGACCACGCATTTGGCTACCTTCAGAGAGTCATAGTTACTCCTGTCAGTTGCTCCCCGTTTTACCACAGTCACATTTTCAAGGTTTCACTAGCCAGTTCACCTGAAGCGATATGCCATTATCTGTCAACCTATAGACTTTCACAGCACTCCTGATGGGAGCTTCTCGAGTTTGCCGAGGTATTTCTCCGGTTGACGAGGCATTTGGCTACCTTAAGAGAGTCATAGTTACTCCTGTCAGTTGCTCCCCGTTTTTCCACAGTCACATTTTCAAGCTTCCTCTAGCCAGTTCACCTGACGCGATACGCCATTGTCTGTCAATCTAATGTCTTTCACAGTACTCCTGCCGGGAGCTTCTCGAGTTTGCCGATGTATTTCGCCTGTTGAGGAGGCATCTGGATACCTTAAGAGAGTCATAGTTACTCCTGTCAGTTACTCCCCGTTTTACAACAGTCACATCTACAAGCTTACTCTGGCCAGTTCACCTGAAGCGATACGCCATTATCTGTCAACCTATAGACTTTCACAGCACTCCTGACGGGAGCTTCTCGAGTTTGCCGATGTATTTCGCCTGTTGACCACGCATTTGGCTACCTTAAGAGAGTCATAGTTACTCCTGTCAGTTGCTCCCCGTTTTACCACAGTCACAATTTCAAGCTTCCTCTAGCCAGTTCCCCTGAAGCGATACGCCTTTATCTGTCAACCTATAAACTTTCACAGCACTCCTGACGAGAGCTTCTTGAGTTTGCCGATGTATTTCGCCTGTTGACCACGCATTTGGCTACCTTAAGAGAGTCATAGTTACTCCTGTCAGTTGCTCCCCGTTTTACCACAGTCACATTTTCAAACTTCCTCTAGCCAGGTCACCTGAAGCGATACGCCATTATCTGTCGATATAAAGACTGTCACAGTACTCCTGACGGGAGCTTCTCGAGTTTGCCGATGTATTTCGCCTCTTGACGAGGCATTTGGCTACCTTAAGAGAGTCATAGTTACTCCTGTCAGTTACTCCCCGTTTTACAACAGCCACATCTACAAGCTTACTCTGGCCAGTTCACCTGAAGCGATACGCCATTATCTGTCAACCTATAGACTTTCACAGCACTCCTGATGGGAGCTTCTCGAGTTTGCCGAGGTATTTCTCCGGTTGACGAGGCATTTGGCTACCTTAAGAGAGTCATAGTTACTCCTGTCAGTTGCTCCCCGTTATACCACAGTCACATTTTCAAGCTTCCTCTAGCCAGTTCACCTGACGCGATACGCCATTGTCTGTCAATCTAATGTCTTTCACAGTACTCCTGCCGGGAGCTTCTCGAGTTTGCCGATGTATTTCGCCTGTTGAGGAGGCATTTGGATACCTTAAGAGAGTCATAGTTACTCCTGTCAGTTGCTCCCCGTTTTACCACAGTCACATTTTCAAACTTCCTCTAGCCAGGTCACCTGAAGCGATACGCCATTATCTGTCGATATAAAGACTGTCACAGTACTCCTGACGGGAGCTTCTCGAGTTTGCCGATGTATTTCGCCTCTTGACGAGGCATTTGGCTACCTTAAAAGAGTCATAGTTACTCCTGTCAGTTACTCCCCGTTTTACAACAGCCACATCTACAAGCTTACTCTGGCCAGTTTACCAGAGGCGATACGCCAATATCTGTCAACATAAAGACTTTCACAGCACTCCTGATGGGAGCTTCTCGAGTTTGTCGATGTATTTCTCCGGTTGACGAGGCATTTGGCTACCTTAAGAGAGTCATAGTTACTCCTGTCAGTTGCTCCCCGTTTTTCCACAGTCACATTTTCAAGCTTCCTCTAGCCAGTTCACCTGACGCGATAGGCCATTGTTTGTCAACCTAATGTCTTTCACAGTACTCCTGCCGGCAGCTTCTCGAGTTTGCCGATGTATTTCGCCTGTTGAGGAGGCATTTGGATACCTTAAGAGAGTCATAGTTACTCCTGTCAGTTGCTCCCCGTTTTACCACAGTCACAGTTTCAAACTTCCTCTAGCCAGGTCACCTGAAGCGATACGCCATTATCTGTCGACATAAAGACTGTCACAGTACTCCTGCCGGGAGCTTCTCGAGTTTGCCGATGTATTTCGCCTGTTGACCACGCATTTGGCTACCTTCAGAGAGTCATAGTTACTCCTGTCAGTTGCTCCCCGTTTTACCACAGTCACATTTTCAAGGTTTCACTAGCCAGTTCACCTGAAGCGATATGCCATTATCTGTCAACCTATAGACTTTCACAGCACTCCTGATGGGAGCTTCTCGAGTTTGCCGAGGTATTTCTCCGGTTGACGAGGCATTTGGCTACCTTAAGAGAGTCATAGTTACTCCTGTCAGTTGCTCCCCGTTTTTCCACAGTCACATTTTCAAGCTTCCTCTAGCCAGTTCACCTGACGCGATACGCCATTGTCTGTCAATCTAATGTCTTTCACAGTACTCCTGCCGGGAGCTTCTCGAGTTTGCCGATGTATTTCGCCTGTTGAGGAGGCATCTGGATACCTTAAGAGAGTCATAGTTACTCCTGTCAGTTACTCCCCGTTTTACAACAGTCACATCTACAAGCTTACTCTGGCCAGTTCACCTGAAGCGATACGCCATTATCTGTCAACCTATAGACTTTCACAGCACTCCTGACGGGAGCTTCTCGAGTTTGCCGATGTATTTCGCCTGTTGACCACGCATTTGGCTACCTTAAGAGAGTCATAGTTACTCCTGTCAGTTGCTCCCCGTTTTACCACAGTCACATTTTCAAACTTCCTCTAGCCAGGTCACCTGAAGCGATACGCCATTATCTGTCGATATAAAGACTGTCACAGTACTCCTGACGGGAGCTTCTCGAGTTTGCCGATGTATTTCGCCTCTTGACGAGGCATTTGGCTACCTTAAGAGAGTCATAGTTACTCCTGTCAGTTACTCCCCGTTTTACAACAGCCACATCTACAAGCTTACTCTGGCCAGTTCACCTGAAGCGATACGCCATTATCTGTCAACCTATAGACTTTCACAGCACTCCTGATGGGAGCTTCTCGAGTTTGCCGAGGTATTTCTCCGGTTGACGAGGCATTTGGCTACCTTAAGAGAGTCATAGTTACTCCTGTCAGTTGCTCCCCGTTATACCACAGTCACATTTTCAAGCTTCCTCTAGCCAGTTCACCTGACGCGATACGCCATTGTCTGTCAATCTAATGTCTTTCACAGTACTCCTGCCGGGAGCTTCTCGAGTTTGCCGATGTATTTCGCCTGTTGAGGAGGCATTTGGATACCTTAAGAGAGTCATAGTTACTCCTGTCAGTTGCTCCCCGTTTTACCACAGTCACATTTTCAAACTTCCTCTAGCCAGGTCACCTGAAGCGATACGCCATTATCTGTCGATATAAAGACTGTCACAGTACTCCTGACGGGAGCTTCTCGAGTTTGCCGATGTATTTCGCCTCTTGACGAGGCATTTGGCTACCTTAAAAGAGTCATAGTTACTCCTGTCAGTTACTCCCCGTTTTACAACAGCCACATCTACAAGCTTACTCTGGCCAGTTTACCAGAGGCGATACGCCAATATCTGTCAACATAAAGACTTTCACAGCACTCCTGATGGGAGCTTCTCGAGTTTGTCGATGTATTTCTCCGGTTGACGAGGCATTTGGCTACCTTAAGAGAGTCATAGTTACTCCTGTCAGTTGCTCCCCGTTTTTCCACAGTCACATTTTCAAGCTTCCTCTAGCCAGTTCACCTGACGCGATAGGCCATTGTTTGTCAACCTAATGTCTTTCACAGTACTCCTGCCGGCAGCTTCTCGAGTTTGCCGATGTATTTCGCCTGTTGAGGAGGCATTTGGATACCTTAAGAGAGTCATAGTTACTCCTGTCAGTTGCTCCCCGTTTTACCACAGTCACAGTTTCAAACTTCCTCTAGCCAGGTCACCTGAAGCGATACGCCATTATCTGTCGACATAAAGACTGTCACAGTACTCCTGCCGGGAGCTTCTCGAGTTTGCCGATGTATTTCGCCTGTTGACCACGCATTTGGCTACCTTAAGAGAGTCATAGTTACTCCTGTCAGTTGCTCCCCGTTTTACCACAGTCACATTTTCAAGGTTTCACTAGCCAGTTCACCTGAAGCGATATGCCATTATCTGTCAACCTATAGACTTTCACAGCACTCCTGATGGGAGCTTCTCGAGTTTGCCGAGGTATTTCTCCGGTTGACGAGGCATTTGGCTACCTTAAGAGAGTCATAGTTACTCCTGTCAGTTGCTCCCCGTTATACCACAGTCACATTTTCAAGCTTCCTCTAGCCAGTTCACCTGACGCGATACGCCATTGTCTGTCAATCTAATGTCTTTCACAGTACTCCTGCCGGGAGCTTCTCGAGTTTGCCGATGTATTTCGCCTGTTGAGGAGGCATTTGGATACCTTAAGAGAGTCATAGTTACTCCTGTCAGTTGCTCCCCGTTTTACCACAGTCACATTTTCAAACTTCCTCTAGCCAGGTCACCTGAAGCGATACGCCATTATCTGTCGATATAAAGACTGTCACAGTACTCCTGACGGGAGCTTCTCGAGTTTGCCGATGTATTTCGCCTCTTGACGAGGCATTTGGCTACCTTAAAAGAGTCATAGTTACTCCTGTCAGTTACTCCCCGTTTTACAACAGCCACATCTACAAGCTTACTCTGGCCAGTTTACCAGAGGCGATACGCCAATATCTGTCAACATAAAGACTTTCACAGCACTCCTGATGGGAGCTTCTCGAGTTTGTCGATGTATTTCTCCGGTTGACGAGGCATTTGGCTACCTTAAGAGAGTCATAGTTACTCCTGTCAGTTGCTCCCCGTTTTTCCACAGTCACATTTTCAAGCTTCCTCTAGCCAGTTCACCTGACGCGATAGGCCATTGTTTGTCAACCTAATGTCTTTCACAGTACTCCTGCCGGCAGCTTCTCGAGTTTGCCGATGTATTTCGCCTGTTGAGGAGGCATTTGGATACCTTAAGAGAGTCATAGTTACTCCTGTCAGTTGCTCCCCGTTTTACCACAGTCACAGTTTCAAACTTCCTCTAGCCAGGTCACCTGAAGCGATACGCCATTATCTGTCGACATAAAGACTGTCACAGTACTCCTGCCGGGAGCTTCTCGAGTTTGCCGATGTATTTCGCCTCTTGACGAGGCATTTGGCTACCTTAAGAGAGTCATAGTTACTCCTGTCAGTTACTCCCCGTTTTACAACAGTCACATCTACAAGCTTACTCTGGCCAGTTCACGTGAAGCGATACGCCATTATCTGTCAACCTATAGACTTTCACAGCACTCCTGACGGGAGCTTCTCGAGTTTGCCGATGTATTTCGCCTGTTGACCACGCATTTGGCTACCTTAAGAGAGTCATAGTTACTCCTGTCAGTTGCTCCCCGTTTTACCACAGTCACAATTTCAAGCTTCCTCTAGCCAGTTCCCCTGAAGCGATACGCCTTTATCTGTCAACCTATAAACTTTCACAGCACTCCTGACGAGAGCTTCTTGAGTTTGCCGATGTATTTCGCCTGTTGACCACGCATTTGGCTACCTTAAGAGAGTCATAGTTACTCCTGTCAGTTGCTCCCCGTTTTACCACAGTCACATTTTCAAACTTCCTCTAGCCAGGTCACCTGAAGCGATACGCCATTATCTGTCGATATAAAGACTGTCACAGTACTCCTGACGGGAGCTTCTCGAGTTTGCCGATGTATTTCGCCTCTTGACGAGGCATTTGGCTACCTTAAAAGAGTCATAGTTACTCCTGTCAGTTACTCCCCGTTTTACAACAGCCACATCTGCAAGCTTACTCTGGCCAGTTTACCAGAGGCGATACGCCAATATCTGTCAACATAAAGACTTTCACAGCACTCCTGATGGGAGCTTCTCGAGTTTGTCGATGTATTTCTCCGGTTGACGAGGCATTTGGCTACCTTAAGAGAGTCATAGTTACTCCTGTCAGTTGCTCCCCGTTTTTCCACAGTCACATTTTCAAGCTTCCTCTAGCCAGTTCACCTGACGCGATAGGCCATTGTTTGACAACCTAATGTCTTTCACAGTACTCCTGCCGGCAGCTTCTCGAGTTTGCCGATGTATTTCGCCTGTTGAGGAGGCATTTGGATACCTTAAGAGAGTCATAGTTACTCCTGTCAGTTGCTCCCCGTTTTACCACAGTCACAGTTTCAAACTTCCTCTAGCCAGGTCACCTGAAGCGATACGCCATTATCTGTCGACATAAAGACTGTCACAGTACTCCTGCCGGGAGCTTCTCGAGTTTGCCGATGTATTTCGCCTCTTGACGAGGCATTTGGCTACCTTAAGAGAGTCATAGTTACTCCTGTCAGTTACTCCCCGTTTTACAACAGTCACATCTACAAGCTTACTCTGGCCAGTTCACCTGAAGCGATACGCCATTATCTGTCAACCTATAGACTTTCACAGCACTCCTGATGGGAGCTTCTCGAGTTTGCAGAGGTATTTCTCCGGTTGACGAGGCATTTGGCTACCTTAAGAGAGTCATAGTTACTCCTGTCAGTTGCTCCCCGTTTTTCCACAGTCACATTTTCAAGCTTCCTCTAGCCAGTTCACCTGACGCGATACGCCATTGTCTGTCAATCTAATGTCTTTCACAGTACTCCTGCCGGGAGCTTCTCGAGTTTGCCGATGTATTTCGCCTGTTGAGGAGGCATCTGGATACCTTAAGAGAGTCATAGTTACTCCTGTCAGTTACTCCCCGTTTTACAACAGTCACATCTACAAGCTTACTCTGGCCAGTTCACCTGAAGCGATACGCCATTATCTGTCAACCTATAGACTTTCACAGCACTCCTGACGGGAGCTTCTCGAGTTTGCCGATGTATTTCGCCTGTTGACCACGCATTTGGCTACCTTAAGAGAGTCATAGTTACTCCTGTCAGTTGCTCCCCGTTTTACCACAGTCACAATTTGAAGCTTCCTCTAGCCAGTTCCCCTGAAGCGATACGCCTTTATCTGTCAACCTATAAACTTTCACAGCACTCCTGACGAGAGCTTCTTGAGTTTGCCGATGTATTTCGCCTGTTGACCACGCATTTGGCTACCTTAAGAGAGTCATAGTTACTCCTGTCAGTTGCTCCCCGTTTTACCACAGTCACATTTTCAAACTTCCTCTAGCCAGGTCACCTGAAGCAATACGCCATTATCTGTCGATATAAAGACTGTCACAGTACTCCTGACGGGAGCTTCTCGAGTTTGCCGATGTATTTCGCCTCTTGACGAGGCATTTGGCTACCTTAAGAGAGTCATAGTTACTCCTGTCAGTTACTCCCCGTTTTACAACAGCCACATCTACAAGCTTACTCTGGCCAGTTCACCTGAAGCGATACGCCATTATCTGTCAACCTATAGACTTTCACAGCACTCCTGATGGGAGCTTCTCGAGTTTGCCGAGGTATTTCTCCGGTTGACGAGGCATTTGGCTACCTTAAGAGAGTCATAGTTACTCCTGTCAGTTGCTCCCCGTTATACCACAGTCACATTTTCAAGCTTCCTCTAGCCAGTTCACCTGACGCGATACGCCATTGTCTGTCAATCTAATGTCTTTCACAGTACTCCTGCCGGGAGCTTCTCGAGTTTGCCGATGTATTTCGCCTGTTGAGGAGGCATTTGGATACCTTAAGAGAGTCATAGTTACTCCTGTCAGTTGCTCCCCGTTTTACCACAGTCACATTTTCAAACTTCCTCTAGCCAGGTCACCTGAAGCGATACGCCATTATCTGTCGATATAAAGACTGTCACAGTACTCCTGACGGGAGCTTCTCGAGTTTGCCGATGTATTTCGCCTCTTGACGAGGCATTTGGCTACCTTAAAAGAGTCATAGTTACTCCTGTCAGTTACTCCCCGTTTTACAACAGCCACATCTACAAGCTTACTCTGGCCAGTTTACCAGAGGCGATACGCCAATATCTGTCAACATAAAGACTTTCACAGCACTCCTGATGGGAGCTTCTCGAGTTTGTCGATGTATTTCTCCGGTTGACGAGGCATTTGGCTACCTTAAGAGAGTCATAGTTACTCCTGTCAGTTGCTCCCCGTTTTTCCACAGTCACATTTTCAAGCTTCCTCTAGCCAGTTCACCTGACGCGATAGGCCATTGTTTGTCAACCTAATGTCTTTCACAGTACTCCTGCCGGCAGCTTCTCGAGTTTGCCGATGTATTTCGCCTGTTGAGGAGGCATTTGGATACCTTAAGAGAGTCATAGTTACTCCTGTCAGTTGCTCCCCGTTTTACCACAGTCACAGTTTCAAACTTCCTCTAGCCAGGTCACCTGAAGCGATACGCCATTATCTGTCGACATAAAGACTGTCACAGTACTCCTGCCGGGAGCTTCTCGAGTTTGCCGATGTATTTCGCCTGTTGACCACGCATTTGGCTACCTTCAGAGAGTCATAGTTACTCCTGTCAGTTGCTCCCCGTTTTACCACAGTCACATTTTCAAGGTTTCACTAGCCAGTTCACCTGAAGCGATATGCCATTATCTGTCAACCTATAGACTTTCACAGCACTCCTGATGGGAGCTTCTCGAGTTTGCCGAGGTATTTCTCCGGTTGACGAGGCATTTGGCTACCTTAAGAGAGTCATAGTTACTCCTGTCAGTTGCTCCCCGTTTTTCCACAGTCACATTTTCAAGCTTCCTCTAGCCAGTTCACCTGACGCGATACGCCATTGTCTGTCAATCTAATGTCTTTCACAGTACTCCTGCCGGGAGCTTCTCGAGTTTGCCGATGTATTTCGCCTGTTGAGGAGGCATCTGGATACCTTAAGAGAGTCATAGTTACTCCTGTCAGTTACTCCCCGTTTTACAACAGTCACATCTACAAGCTTACTCTGGCCAGTTCACCTGAAGCGATACGCCATTATCTGTCAACCTATAGACTTTCACAGCACTCCTGACGGGAGCTTCTCGAGTTTGCCGATGTATTTCGCCTGTTGACCACGCATTTGGCTACCTTAAGAGAGTCATAGTTACTCCTGTCAGTTGCTCCCCGTTTTACCACAGTCACAATTTCAAGCTTCCTCTAGCCAGTTCCCCTGAAGCGATACGCCTTTATCTGTCAACCTATAAACTTTCACAGCACTCCTGACGAGAGCTTCTTGAGTTTGCCGATGTATTTCGCCTGTTGACCACGCATTTGGCTACCTTAAGAGAGTCATAGTTACTCCTGTCAGTTGCTCCCCGTTTTACCACAGTCACATTTTCAAACTTCCTCTAGCCAGGTCACCTGAAGCGATACGCCATTATCTGTCGATATAAAGACTGTCACAGTACTCCTGACGGGAGCTTCTCGAGTTTGCCGATGTATTTCGCCTCTTGACGAGGCATTTGGCTACCTTAAGAGAGTCATAGTTACTCCTGTCAGTTACTCCCCGTTTTACAACAGCCACATCTACAAGCTTACTCTGGCCAGTTCACCTGAAGCGATACGCCATTATCTGTCAACCTATAGACTTTCACAGCACTCCTGATGGGAGCTTCTCGAGTTTGCCGAGGTATTTCTCCGGTTGACGAGGCATTTGGCTACCTTAAGAGAGTCATAGTTACTCCTGTCAGTTGCTCCCCGTTATACCACAGTCACATTTTCAAGCTTCCTCTAGCCAGTTCACCTGACGCGATACGCCATTGTCTGTCAATCTAATGTCTTTCACAGTACTCCTGCCGGGAGCTTCTCGAGTTTGCCGATGTATTTCGCCTGTTGAGGAGGCATTTGGATACCTTAAGAGAGTCATAGTTACTCCTGTCAGTTGCTCCCCGTTTTACCACAGTCACATTTTCAAACTTCCTCTAGCCAGGTCACCTGAAGCGATACGCCATTATCTGTCGATATAAAGACTGTCACAGTACTCCTGACGGGAGCTTCTCGAGTTTGCCGATGTATTTCGCCTCTTGACGAGGCATTTGGCTACCTTAAAAGAGTCATAGTTACTCCTGTCAGTTACTCCCCGTTTTACAACAGCCACATCTACAAGCTTACTCTGGCCAGTTTACCAGAGGCGATACGCCAATATCTGTCAACATAAAGACTTTCACAGCACTCCTGATGGGAGCTTCTCGAGTTTGTCGATGTATTTCTCCGGTTGACGAGGCATTTGGCTACCTTAAGAGAGTCATAGTTACTCCTGTCAGTTGCTCCCCGTTTTTCCACAGTCACATTTTCAAGCTTCCTCTAGCCAGTTCACCTGACGCGATAGGCCATTGTTTGTCAACCTAATGTCTTTCACAGTACTCCTGCCGGCAGCTTCTCGAGTTTGCCGATGTATTTCGCCTGTTGAGGAGGCATTTGGATACCTTAAGAGAGTCATAGTTACTCCTGTCAGTTGCTCCCCGTTTTACCACAGTCACAGTTTCAAACTTCCTCTAGCCAGGTCACCTGAAGCGATACGCCATTATCTGTCGACATAAAGACTGTCACAGTACTCCTGCCGGGAGCTTCTCGAGTTTGCCGATGTATTTCGCCTGTTGACCACGCATTTGGCTACCTTAAGAGAGTCATAGTTACTCCTGTCAGTTGCTCCCCGTTTTACCACAGTCACATTTTCAAGGTTTCACTAGCCAGTTCACCTGAAGCGATATGCCATTATCTGTCAACCTATAGACTTTCACAGCACTCCTGATGGGAGCTTCTCGAGTTTGCCGAGGTATTTCTCCGGTTGACGAGGCATTTGGCTACCTTAAGAGAGTCATAGTTACTCCTGTCAGTTGCTCCCCGTTATACCACAGTCACATTTTCAAGCTTCCTCTAGCCAGTTCACCTGACGCGATACGCCATTGTCTGTCAATCTAATGTCTTTCACAGTACTCCTGCCGGGAGCTTCTCGAGTTTGCCGATGTATTTCGCCTGTTGAGGAGGCATTTGGATACCTTAAGAGAGTCATAGTTACTCCTGTCAGTTGCTCCCCGTTTTACCACAGTCACATTTTCAAACTTCCTCTAGCCAGGTCACCTGAAGCGATACGCCATTATCTGTCGATATAAAGACTGTCACAGTACTCCTGACGGGAGCTTCTCGAGTTTGCCGATGTATTTCGCCTCTTGACGAGGCATTTGGCTACCTTAAAAGAGTCATAGTTACTCCTGTCAGTTACTCCCCGTTTTACAACAGCCACATCTACAAGCTTACTCTGGCCAGTTTACCAGAGGCGATACGCCAATATCTGTCAACATAAAGACTTTCACAGCACTCCTGATGGGAGCTTCTCGAGTTTGTCGATGTATTTCTCCGGTTGACGAGGCATTTGGCTACCTTAAGAGAGTCATAGTTACTCCTGTCAGTTGCTCCCCGTTTTTCCACAGTCACATTTTCAAGCTTCCTCTAGCCAGTTCACCTGACGCGATAGGCCATTGTTTGTCAACCTAATGTCTTTCACAGTACTCCTGCCGGCAGCTTCTCGAGTTTGCCGATGTATTTCGCCTGTTGAGGAGGCATTTGGATACCTTAAGAGAGTCATAGTTACTCCTGTTAGTTGCTCCCCGTTTTACCACAGTCACAGTTTCAAACTTCCTCTAGCCAGGTCACCTGAAGCGATACGCCATTATCTGTCGACATAAAGACTGTCACAGTACTCCTGCCGGGAGCTTCTCGAGTTTGCCGATGTATTTCGCCTCTTGACGAGGCATTTGGCTACCTTAAGAGAGTCATAGTTACTCCTGTCAGTTACTCCCCGTTTTACAACAGTCACATCTACAAGCTTACTCTGGCCAGTTCACCTGAAGCGATACGCCATTATCTGTCAACCTATAGACTTTCACAGCACTCCTGATGGGAGCTTCTCGAGTTTGCCGAGGTATTTCTCCGGTTGACGAGGCATTTGGCTACCTTAAGAGAGTCATAGTTACTCCTGTCAGTTGCTCCCCGTTATACCACAGTCACATTTTCAAGCTTCCTCTAGCCAGTTCACCTGACGCGATACGCCATTGTCTGTCAATCTAATGTCTTTCACAGTACTCCTGCCGGGAGCTTCTCGAGTTTGCCGATGTATTTCGCCTGTTGAGGAGGCATCTGGATACCTTAAGAGAGTCATAGTTACTCCTGTCAGTTACTCCCCGTTTTACAACAGTCACATCTACAAGCTTACTCTGGCCAGTTCACCTGAAGCGATACGCCATTATCTGTCAACCTATAGACTTTCACAGCACTCCTGACGGGAGCTTCTCGAGTTTGCCGATGTATTTCGCCTGTTGACCACGCATTTGGCTACCTTAAGAGAGTCATAGTTACTCCTGTCAGTTGCTCCCCGTTTTACCACAGTCACAATTTCAAGCTTCCTCTAGCCAGTTCCCCTGAAGCGATACGCCTTTATCTGTCAACCTATAAACTTTCACAGCAATCCTGACGAGAGCTTCTTGAGTTTGCCGATGTATTTCGCCTGTTGACCACGCATTTGGCTACCTTAAGAGAGTCATAGTTACTCCTGTCAGTTGCTCCCCGTTTTACCACAGTCACATTTTCAAACTTCCTCTAGCCAGGTCACCTGAAGCGATACGCCATTATCTGTCGATATAAAGACTGTCACAGTACTCCTGACGGGAGCTTCTCGAGTTTGCCGATGTATTTCGCCTCTTGACGAGGCATTTGGCTACCTTAAGAGAGTCATAGTTACTCCTGTCAGTTACTCCCCGTTTTACAACAGCCACATCTACAAGCTTACTCTGGCCAGTTCACCTGAAGCGATACGCCATTATCTGTCAACCTATAGACTTTCACAGCACTCCTGATGGGAGCTTCTCGAGTTTGCCGAGGTATTTCTCCGGTTGACGAGGCATTTGGCTACCTTAAGAGAGTCATAGTTACTCCTGTCAGTTGCTCCCCGTTATACCACAGTCACATTTTCAAGCTTCCTCTAGCCAGTTCACCTGACGCGATACGCCATTGTCTGTCAATCTAATGTCTTTCACAGTACTCCTGCCGGGAGCTTCTCGAGTTTGCCGATGTATTTCGCCTGTTGAGGAGGCATTTGGATACCTTAAGAGAGTCATAGTTACTCCTGTCAGTTGCTCCCCGTTTTACCACAGTCACAGTTTCAAACTTCCTCTAGCCAGGTCACCTGAAGCGATACGCCATTATCTGTCGACATAAAGACTGTCACAGTACTCCTGCCGGGAGCTTCTCGAGTTTGCCGATGTATTTCGCCTCTTGACGAGGCATTTGGCTACCTTAAGAGAGTCATAGTTACTCCTGTCAGTTACTCCCCGTTTTACAACAGTCACATCTACAAGCTTACTCTGGCCAGTTCACCTGAAGCGATACGCCATTATCTGTCAACCTATAGACTTTCACAGCACTCCTGATGGGAGCTTCTCGAGTTTGCCGAGGTATTTCTCCGGTTGACGAGGCATTTGGCTACCTTAAGAGAGTCATAGTTACTCCTGTCAGTTGCTCCCCGTTATACCACAGTCACATTTTCAAGCTTCCTCTAGCCAGTTCACCTGACGCGATACGCCATTGTCTGTCAATCTAATGTCTTTCACAGTACTCCTGCCGGGAGCTTCTCGAGTTTGCCGATGTATTTCGCCTGTTGAGGAGGCATCTGGATACCTTAAGAGAGTCATAGTTACTCCTGTCAGTTGCTCCCCGTTTTACCACAGTCACATTTTCAAACTTCCTCTAGCCAGGTCACCTGAAGCGATACGCCATTATCTGTCGATATAAAGACTGTCACAGTACTCCTGACGGGAGCTTCTCGAGTTTGCCGATGTATTTCGCCTCTTGACGAGGCATTTGGCTACCTTAAAAGAGTCATAGTTACTCCTGTCAGTTACTCCCCGTTTTACAACAGCCACATCTACAAGCTTACTCTGGCCAGTTTACCAGAGGCGATACGCCAATATCTGTCAACATAAAGACTTTCACAGCACTCCTGATGGGAGCTTCTCGAGTTTGTCGATGTATTTCTCCGGTTGACGAGGCATTTGGCTACCTTAAGAGAGTCATAGTTACTCCTGTCAGTTGCTCCCCGTTTTACCACAGTCACAATTTCAAGCTTCCTCTAGCCAGTTCCCCTGAAGCGATACGCCTTTATCTGTCAACCTATAAACTTTCACAGCACTCCTGACGAGAGCTTCTTGAGTTTGCCGATGTATTTCGCCTGTTGACCACGCATTTGGCTACCTTAAGAGAGTCATAGTTACTCCTTTCAGTTGCTCCCCGTTTTACCACAGTCACATTTTCAAACTTCCTCTAGCCAGGTCACCTGAAGCGATACGCCATTATCTGTCGATATAAAGACTGTCACAGTACTCCTGACGGGAGCTTCTCGAGTTTGCCGATGTATTTCGCCTCTTGACGAGGCATTTGGCTACCTTAAAAGAGTCATAGTTACTCCTGTCAGTTACTCCCCGTTTTACAACAGCCACATCTGCAAGCTTACTCTGGCCAGTTTACCAGAGGCGATACGCCAATATCTGTCAACATAAAGACTTTCACAGCACTCCTGATGGGAGCTTCTCGAGTTTGTCGATGTATTTCTCCGGTTGACGAGGCATTTGGCTACCTTAAGAGAGTCATAGTTACTCCTGTCAGTTGCTCCCCGTTTTTCCACAGTCACATTTTCAAGCTTCCTCTAGCCAGTTCACCTGACGCGATAGGCCATTGTTTGACAACCTAATGTCTTTCACAGTACTCCTGCCGGCAGCTTCTCGAGTTTGCCGATGTATTTCGCCTGTTGAGGAGGCATTTGGATACCTTAAGAGAGTCATAGTTACTCCTGTCAGTTGCTCCCCGTTTTACCACAGTCACAGTTTCAAACTTCCTCTAGCCAGGTCACCTGAAGCGATACGCCATTATCTGTCGACATAAAGACTGTCACAGTACTCCTGCCGGGAGCTTCTCGAGTTTGCCGATGTATTTCGCCTCTTGACGAGGCATTTGGCTACCTTAAGAGAGTCATAGTTACTCCTGTCAGTTACTCCCCGTTTTACAACAGTCACATCTACAAGCTTACTCTGGCCAGTTCACCTGAAGCGATACGCCATTATCTGTCAACCTATAGACTTTCACAGCACTCCTGACGGGAGCTTCTCGAGTTTGCCGATGTATTTCGCCTGTTGACCACGCATTTGGCTACCTTAAGAGAGTCATAGTTACTCCTGTCAGTTGCTCCCCGTTTTACCACAGTCACAATTTCAAGCTTCCTCTAGCCAGTTCCCCTGAAGCGATACGCCTTTATCTGTCAACCTATAAACTTTCACAGCAATCCTGACGAGAGCTTCTTGAGTTTGCCGATGTATTTCGCCTGTTGACCACGCATTTGGCTACCTTAAGAGAGTCATAGTTACTCCTGTCAGTTGCTCCCCGTTTTACCACAGTCACATTTTCAAACTTCCTCTAGCCAGGTCACCTGAAGCGATACGCCATTATCTGTCGATATAAAGACTGTCACAGTACTCCTGACGGGAGCTTCTCGAGTTTGCCGATGTATTTCGCCTCTTGACGAGGCATTTGGCTACCTTAAAAGAGTCATAGTTACTCCTGTCAGTTACTCCCCGTTTTACAACAGCCACATCTACAAGCTTACTCTGGCCAGTTTACCAGAGGCGATACGCCAATATCTGTCAACATAAAGACTTTCACAGCACTCCTGATGGGAGCTTCTCGAGTTTGTCGATGTATTTCTCCGGTTGACGAGGCATTTGGCTACCTTAAGAGAGTCATAGTTACTCCTGTCAGTTGCTCCCCGTTTTACCACAGTCACAATTTCAAGCTTCCTCTAGCCAGTTCCCCTGAAGCGATACGCCTTTATCTGTCAACCTATAAACTTTCACAGCACTCCTGACGAGAGCTTCTTGAGTTTGCCGATGTATTTCGCCTGTTGACCACGCATTTGGCTACCTTAAGAGAGTCATAGTTACTCCTTTCAGTTGCTCCCCGTTTTACCACAGTCACATTTTCAAACTTCCTCTAGCCAGGTCACCTGAAGCGATACGCCATTATCTGTCGATATAAAGACTGTCACAGTACTCCTGACGGGAGCTTCTCGAGTTTGCCGATGTATTTCGCCTCTTGACGAGGCATTTGGCTACCTTAAAAGAGTCATAGTTACTCCTGTCAGTTACTCCCCGTTTTACAACAGCCACATCTGCAAGCTTACTCTGGCCAGTTTACCAGAGGCGATACGCCAATATCTGTCAACATAAAGACTTTCACAGCACTCCTGATGGGAGCTTCTCGAGTTTGTCGATGTATTTCTCCGGTTGACGAGGCATTTGGCTACCTTAAGAGAGTCATAGTTACTCCTGTCAGTTGCTCCCCGTTTTTCCACAGTCACATTTTCAAGCTTCCTCTAGCCAGTTCACCTGACGCGATAGGCCATTGTTTGACAACCTAATGTCTTTCACAGTACTCCTGCCGGCAGCTTCTCGAGTTTGCCGATGTATTTCGCCTGTTGAGGAGGCATTTGGATACCTTAAGAGAGTCATAGTTACTCCTGTCAGTTGCTCCCCGTTTTACCACAGTCACAGTTTCAAACTTCCTCTAGCCAGGTCACCTGAAGCGATACGCCATTATCTGTCGACATAAAGACTGTCACAGTACTCCTGCCGGGAGCTTCTCGAGTTTGCCGATGTATTTCGCCTCTTGACGAGGCATTTGGCTACCTTAAGAGAGTCATAGTTACTCCTGTCAGTTACTCCCCGTTTTACAACAGTCACATCTACAAGCTTACTCTGGCCAGTTCACCTGAAGCGATACGCCATTATCTGTCAACCTATAGACTTTCACAGCACTCCTGATGGGAGCTTCTCGAGTTTGCCGAGGTATTTCTCCGGTTGACGAGGCATTTGGCTACCTTAAGAGAGTCATAGTTACTCCTGTCAGTTGCTCCCCGTTTTTCCACAGTCACATTTTCAAGCTTCCTCTAGCCAGTTCACCTGACGCGATACGCCATTGTCTGTCAATCTAATGTCTTTCACAGTACTCCTGCCGGGAGCTTCTCGAGTTTGCCGATGTATTTCGCCTGTTGAGGAGGCATCTGGATACCTTAAGAGAGTCATAGTTACTCCTGTCAGTTACTCCCCGTTTTACAACAGTCACATCTACAAGCTTACTCTGGCCAGTTCACCTGAAGCGATACGCCATTATCTGTCAACCTATAGACTTTCACAGCACTCCTGACGGGAGCTTCTCGAGTTTGCCGATGTATTTCGCCTGTTGACCACGCATTTGGCTACCTTAAGAGAGTCATAGTTACTCCTGTCAGTTGCTCCCCGTTTTACCACAGTCACAATTTGAAGCTTCCTCTAGCCAGTTCCCCTGAAGCGATACGCCTTTATCTGTCAACCTATAAACTTTCACAGCACTCCTGACGAGAGCTTCTTGAGTTTGCCGATGTATTTCGCCTGTTGACCACGCATTTGGCTACCTTAAGAGAGTCATAGTTACTCCTGTCAGTTGCTCCCCGTTTTACCACAGTCACATTTTCAAACTTCCTCTAGCCAGGTCACCTGAAGCGATACGCCATTATCTGTCGATATAAAGACTGTCACAGTACTCCTGACGGGAGCTTCTCGAGTTTGCCGATGTATTTCGCCTCTTGACGAGGCATTTGGCTACCTTAAGAGAGTCATAGTTACTCCTGTCAGTTACTCCCCGTTTTACAACAGCCACATCTACAAGCTTACTCTGGCCAGTTCACCTGAAGCGATACGCCATTATCTGTCAACCTATAGACTTTCACAGCACTCCTGATGGGAGCTTCTCGAGTTTGCCGAGGTATTTCTCCGGTTGACGAGGCATTTGGCTACCTTAAGAGAGTCATAGTTACTCCTGTCAGTTGCTCCCCGTTATACCACAGTCACATTTTCAAGCTTCCTCTAGCCAGTTCACCTGACGCGATACGCCATTGTCTGTCAATCTAATGTCTTTCACAGTACTCCTGCCGGGAGCTTCTCGAGTTTGCCGATGTATTTCGCCTGTTGAGGAGGCATTTGGATACCTTAAGAGAGTCATAGTTACTCCTGTCAGTTGCTCCCCGTTTTACCACAGTCACATTTTCAAACTTCCTCTAGCCAGGTCACCTGAAGCGATACGCCATTATCTGTCGATATAAAGACTGTCACAGTACTCCTGACGGGAGCTTCTCGAGTTTGCCGATGTATTTCGCCTCTTGACGAGGCATTTGGCTACCTTAAAAGAGTCATAGTTACTCCTGTCAGTTACTCCCCGTTTTACAACAGCCACATCTACAAGCTTACTCTGGCCAGTTTACCAGAGGCGATACGCCAATATCTGTCAACATAAAGACTTTCACAGCACTCCTGATGGGAGCTTCTCGAGTTTGTCGATGTATTTCTCCGGTTGACGAGGCATTTGGCTACCTTAAGAGAGTCATAGTTACTCCTGTCAGTTGCTCCCCGTTTTTCCACAGTCACATTTTCAAGCTTCCTCTAGCCAGTTCACTTGACGCGATAGGCCATTGTTTGTCAACCTAATGTCTTTCACAGTACTCCTGCCGGCAGCTTCTCGAGTTTGCCGATGTATTTCGCCTGTTGAGGAGGCATTTGGATACCTTAAGAGAGTCATAGTTACTCCTGTCAGTTGCTCCCCGTTTTACCACAGTCACAGTTTCAAACTTCCTCTAGCCAGGTCACCTGAAGCGATACGCCATTATCTGTCGACATAAAGACTGTCACAGTACTCCTGCCGGGAGCTTCTCGAGTTTGCCGATGTATTTCGCCTCTTGACGAGGCATTTGGCTACCTTAAGAGAGTCATAGTTACTCCTGTCAGTTACTCCCCGTTTTACAACAGTCACATCTACAAGCTTACTCTGGCCAGTTCACCTGAAGCGATACGCCATTATCTGTCAACCTATAGACTTTCACAGCACTCCTGATGGGAGCTTCTCGAGTTTGCCGAGGTATTTCTCCGGTTGACGAGGCATTTGGCTACCTTAAGAGAGTCATAGTTACTCCTGTCAGTTGCTCCCCGTTTTTCCACAGTCACATTTTCAAGCTTCCTCTAGCCAGTTCACCTGACGCGATACGCCATTGTCTGTCAATCTAATGTCTTTCACAGTACTCCTGCCGGGAGCTTCTCGAGTTTGCCGATGTATTTCGCCTGTTGAGGAGGCATCTGGATACCTTAAGAGAGTCATAGTTACTCCTGTCAGTTACTCCCCGTTTTACAACAGTCACATCTACAAGCTTACTCTGGCCAGTTCACCTGAAGCGATACGCCATTATCTGTCAATCTATAGACTTTCACAGCACTCCTGACGGGAGCTTCTCGAGTTTGCCGATGTATTTCGCCTGTTGACCACGCATTTGGCTACCTTAAGAGAGTCATAGTTACTCCTGTCAGTTGCTCCCCGTTTTACCACAGTCACAATTTGAAGCTTCCTCTAGCCAGTTCCCCTGAAGCGATACGCCTTTATCTGTCAACCTATAAACTTTCACAGCACTCCTGACGAGAGCTTCTTGAGTTTGCCGATGTATTTCGCCTGTTGACCACGCATTTGGCTACCTTAAGAGAGTCATAGTTACTCCTGTCAGTTGCTCCCCGTTTTACCACAGTCACATTTTCAAACTTCCTCTAGCCAGGTCACCTGAAGCGATACGCCATTATCTGTCGATATAAAGACTGTCACAGTACTCCTGACGGGAGCTTCTCGAGTTTGCCGATGTATTTCGCCTCTTGACGAGGCATTTGGCTACCTTAAGAGAGTCATAGTTACTCCTGTCAGTTACTCCCCGTTTTACAACAGCCACATCTACAAGCTTACTCTGGCCAGTTCACCTGAAGCGATACGCCATTATCTGTCAACCTATAGACTTTCACAGCACTCCTGATGGGAGCTTCTCGAGTTTGCCGAGGTATTTCTCCGGTTGACGAGGCATTTGGCTACCTTAAGAGAGTCATAGTTACTCCTGTCAGTTGCTCCCCGTTATACCACAGTCACATTTTCAAGCTTCCTCTAGCCAGTTCACCTGACGCGATACGCCATTGTCTGTCAATCTAATGTCTTTCACAGTACTCCTGCCGGGAGCTTCTCGAGTTTGCCGATGTATTTCGCCTGTTGAGGAGGCATTTGGATACCTTAAGAGAGTCATAGTTACTCCTGTCAGTTGCTCCCCGTTTTACCACAGTCACATTTTCAAACTTCCTCTAGCCAGGTCACCTGAAGCGATACGCCATTATCTGTCGATATAAAGACTGTCACAGTACTCCTGACGGGAGCTTCTCGAGTTTGCCGATGTATTTCGCCTCTTGACGAGGCATTTGGCTACCTTAAAAGAGTCATAGTTACTCCTGTCAGTTACTCCCCGTTTTACAACAGCCACATCTACAAGCTTACTCTGGCCAGTTTACCAGAGGCGATACGCCAATATCTGTCAACATAAAGACTTTCACAGCACTCCTGATGGGAGCTTCTCGAGTTTGTCGATGTATTTCTCCGGTTGACGAGGCATTTGGCTACCTTAAGAGAGTCATAGTTACTCCTGTCAGTTGCTCCCCGTTTTTCCACAGTCACATTTTCAAGCTTCCTCTAGCCAGTTCACTTGACGCGATAGGCCATTGTTTGTCAACCTAATGTCTTTCACAGTACTCCTGCCGGCAGCTTCTCGAGTTTGCCGATGTATTTCGCCTGTTGAGGAGGCATTTGGATACCTTAAGAGAGTCATAGTTACTCCTGTCAGTTGCTCCCCGTTTTACCACAGTCACAGTTTCAAACTTCCTCTAGCCAGGTCACCTGAAGCGATACGCCATTATCTGTCGACATAAACACTGTCACAGTACTCCTGCCGGGAGCTTCTCGAGTTTGCCGATGTATTTCGCCTGTTGACCACGCATTTGGCTACCTTCAGAGAGTCATAGTTACTCCTGTCAGTTGCTCCCCGTTTTACCACAGTCACATTTTCAAGGTTTCACTAGCCAGTTCACCTGAAGCGATATGCCATTATCTGTCAACCTATAGACTTTCACAGCACTCCTGATGGGAGCTTCTCGAGTTTGCCGAGGTATTTCTCCGGTTGACGAGGCATTTGGCTACCTTAAGAGAGTCATAGTTACTCCTGTCAGTTGCTCCCCGTTTTTCCACAGTCACATTTTCAAGCTTCCTCTAGCCAGTTCACCTGACGCGATACGCCATTGTCTGTCAATCTAATGTCTTTCACAGTACTCCTGCCGGGAGCTTCTCGAGTTTGCCGATGTATTTCGCCTGTTGAGGAGGCATCTGGATACCTTAAGAGAGTCATAGTTACTCCTGTCAGTTACTCCCCGTTTTACAACAGTCACATCTACAAGCTTACTCTGGCCAGTTCACCTGAAGCGATACGCCATTATCTGTCAACCTATAGACTTTCACAGCACTCCTGACGGGAGCTTCTCGAGTTTGCCGATGTATTTCGCCTGTTGACCACGCATTTGGCTACCTTAAGAGAGTCATAGTTACTCCTGTCAGTTGCTCCCCGTTTTACCACAGTCACAATTTCAAGCTTCCTCTAGCCAGTTCCCCTGAAGCGATACGCCTTTATCTGTCAACCTATAAACTTTCACAGCACTCCTGACGAGAGCTTCTTGAGTTTGCCGATGTATTTCGCCTGTTGACCACGCATTTGGCTACCTTAAGAGAGTCATAGTTACTCCTGTCAGTTGCTCCCCGTTTTACCACAGTCACATTTTCAAACTTCCTCTAGCCAGGTCACCTGAAGCGATACGCCATTATCTGTCGATATAAAGACTGTCACAGTACTCCTGACGGGAGCTTCTCGAGTTTGCCGATGTATTTCGCCTCTTGACGAGGCATTTGGCTACCTTAAGAGAGTCATAGTTACTCCTGTCAGTTACTCCCCGTTTTACAACAGCCACATCTACAAGCTTACTCTGGCCAGTTCACCTGAAGCGATACGCCATTATCTGTCAACCTATAGACTTTCACAGCACTCCTGATGGGAGCTTCTCGAGTTTGCCGAGGTATTTCTCCGGTTGACGAGGCATTTGGCTACCTTAAGAGAGTCATAGTTACTCCTGTCAGTTGCTCCCCGTTATACCACAGTCACATTTTCAAGCTTCCTCTAGCCAGTTCACCTGACGCGATACGCCATTGTCTGTCAATCTAATGTCTTTCACAGTACTCCTGCCGGGAGCTTCTCGAGTTTGCCGATGTATTTCGCCTGTTGAGGAGGCATTTGGATACCTTAAGAGAGTCATAGTTACTCCTGTCAGTTGCTCCCCGTTTTACCACAGTCACATTTTCAAACTTCCTCTAGCCAGGTCACCTGAAGCGATACGCCATTATCTGTCGATATAAAGACTGTCACAGTACTCCTGACGGGAGCTTCTCGAGTTTGCCGATGTATTTCGCCTCTTGACGAGGCATTTGGCTACCTTAAAAGAGTCATAGTTACTCCTGTCAGTTACTCCCCGTTTTACAACAGCCACATCTACAAGCTTACTCTGGCCAGTTTACCAGAGGCGATACGCCAATATCTGTCAACATAAAGACTTTCACAGCACTCCTGATGGGAGCTTCTCGAGTTTGTCGATGTATTTCTCCGGTTGACGAGGCATTTGGCTACCTTAAGAGAGTCATAGTTACTCCTGTCAGTTGCTCCCCGTTTTTCCACAGTCACATTTTCAAGCTTCCTCTAGCCAGTTCACCTGACGCGATAGGCCATTGTTTGTCAACCTAATGTCTTTCACAGTACTCCTGCCGGCAGCTTCTCGAGTTTGCCGATGTATTTCGCCTGTTGAGGAGGCATTTGGATACCTTAAGAGAGTCATAGTTACTCCTGTCAGTTGCTCTCCGTTTTACCACAGTCACAGTTTCAAACTTCCTCTAGCCAGGTCACCTGAAGCGATACGCCATTATCTGTCGACATAAAGACTGTCACAGTACTCCTGCCGGGAGCTTCTCGAGTTTGCCGATGTATTTCGCCTGTTGACCACGCATTTGGCTACCTTAAGAGAGTCATAGTTACTCCTGTCAGTTGCTCCCCGTTTTACCACAGTCACATTTTCAAGGTTTCACTAGCCAGTTCACCTGAAGCGATATGCCATTATCTGTCAACCTATAGACTTTCACAGCACTCCTGATGGGAGCTTCTCGAGTTTGCCGAGGTATTTCTCCGGTTGACGAGGCATTTGGCTACCTTAAGAGAGTCATAGTTACTCCTGTCAGTTGCTCCCCGTTATACCACAGTCACATTTTCAAGCTTCCTCTAGCCAGTTCACCTGACGCGATACGCCATTGTCTGTCAATCTAATGTCTTTCACAGTACTCCTGCCGGGAGCTTCTCGAGTTTGCCGATGTATTTCGCCTGTTGAGGAGGCATTTGGATACCTTAAGAGAGTCATAGTTACTCCTGTCAGTTGCTCCCCGTTTTACCACAGTCACATTTTCAAACTTCCTCTAGCCAGGTCACCTGAAGCGATACGCCATTATCTGTCGATATAAAGACTGTCACAGTACTCCTGACGGGAGCTTCTCGAGTTTGCCGATGTATTTCGCCTCTTGACGAGGCATTTGGCTACCTTAAAAGAGTCATAGTTACTCCTGTCAGTTACTCCCCGTTTTACAACAGCCACATCTACAAGCTTACTCTGGCCAGTTTACCAGAGGCGATACGCCAATATCTGTCAACATAAAGACCTTCACAGCACTCCTGATGGGAGCTTCTCGAGTTTGTCGATGTATTTCTCCGGTTGACGAGGCATTTGGCTACCTTAAGAGAGTCATAGTTACTCCTGTCAGTTGCTCCCCGTTTTTCCACAGTCACATTTTCAAGCTTCCTCTAGCCAGTTCACCTGACGCGATAGGCCATTGTTTGTCAACCTAATGTCTTTCACAGTACTCCTGCCGGCAGCTTCTCGAGTTTGCCGATGTATTTCGCCTGTTGAGGAGGCATTTGGATACCTTAAGAGAGTCATAGTTACTCCTGTCAGTTGCTCCCCGTTTTACCACAGTCACAGTTTCAAACTTCCTCTAGCCAGGTCACCTGAAGCGATACGCCATTATCTGTCGACATAAAGACTGTCACAGTACTCCTGCCGGGAGCTTCTCGAGTTTGCCGATGTATTTCGCCTCTTGACGAGGCATTTGGCTACCTTAAGAGAGTCATAGTTACTCCTGTCAGTTACTCCCCGTTTTACAACAGTCACATCTACAAGCTTACTCTGGCCAGTTCACGTGAAGCGATACGCCATTATCTGTCAACCTATAGACTTTCACAGCACTCCTGACGGGAGCTTCTCGAGTTTGCCGATGTATTTCGCCTGTTGACCACGCATTTGGCTACCTTAAGAGAGTCATAGTTACTCCTGTCAGTTGCTCCCCGTTTTACCACAGTCACAATTTCAAGCTTCCTCTAGCCAGTTCCCCTGAAGCGATACGCCTTTATCTGTCAACCTATAAACTTTCACAGCACTCCTGACGAGAGCTTCTTGAGTTTGCCGATGTATTTCGCCTGTTGACCACGCATTTGGCTACCTTAAGAGAGTCATAGTTACTCCTGTCAGTTGCTCCCCGTTTTACCACAGTCACATTTTCAAACTTCCTCTAGCCAGGTCACCTGAAGCGATACGCCATTATCTGTCGATATAAAGACTGTCACAGTACTCCTGACGGGAGCTTCTCGAGTTTGCCGATGTATTTCGCCTCTTGACGAGGCATTTGGCTACCTTAAAAGAGTCATAGTTACTCCTGTCAGTTACTCCCCGTTTTACAACAGCCACATCTGCAAGCTTACTCTGGCCAGTTTACCAGAGGCGATACGCCAATATCTGTCAACATAAAGACTTTCACAGCACTCCTGATGGGAGCTTCTCGAGTTTGTCGATGTATTTCTCCGGTTGACGAGGCATTTGGCTACCTTAAGAGAGTCATAGTTACTCCTGTCAGTTGCTCCCCGTTTTTCCACAGTCACATTTTCAAGCTTCCTCTAGCCAGTTCACCTGACGCGATAGGCCATTGTTTGTCAACCTAATGTCTTTCACAGTACTCCTGCCGGCAGCTTCTCGAGTTTGCCGATGTATTTCGCCTGTTGAGGAGGCATTTGGATACCTTAAGAGAGTCATAGTTACTCCTGTCAGTTGCTCCCCGTTTTACCACAGTCACAGTTTCAAACTTCCTCTAGCCAGGTCACCTGAAGCGATACGCCATTATCTGTCGACATAAAGACTGTCACAGTACTCCTGCCGGGAGCTTCTCGAGTTTGCCGATGTATTTCGCCTCTTGACGAGGCATTTGGCTACCTTAAGAGAGTCATAGTTACTCCTGTCAGTTACTCCCCGTTTTACAACAGTCACATCTACAAGCTTACTCTGGCCAGTTCACCTGAAGCGATACGCCATTATCTGTCAACCTATAGACTTTCACAGCACTCCTGATGGGAGCTTCTCGAGTTTGCCGAGGTATTTCTCCGGTTGACGAGGCATTTGGCTACCTTAAGAGAGTCATAGTTACTCCTGTCAGTTGCTCCCCGTTATACCACAGTCACATTTTCAAGCTTCCTCTAGCCAGTTCACCTGACGCGATACGCCATTGTCTGTCAATCTAATGTCTTTCACAGTACTCCTGCCGGGAGCTTCTCGAGTTTGCCGATGTATTTCGCCTGTTGAGGAGGCATCTGGATACCTTAAGAGAGTCATAGTTACTCCTGTCAGTTGCTCCCCGTTTTACCACAGTCACATTTTCAAACTTCCTCTAGCCAGGTCACCTGAAGCGATACGCCATTATCTGTCGATATAAAGACTGTCACAGTACTCCTGACGGGAGCTTCTCGAGTTTGCCGATGTATTTCGCCTGTTGACCACGCATTTGGCTACCTTAAGAGAGTCATAGTTACTCCTGTCAGTTGCTCCCCGTTTTACCACAGTCACAATTTCAAGCTTCCTCTAGCCAGTTCCCCTGAAGCGATACGCCTTTATCTGTCAACCTATAAACTTTCACAGCACTCCTGACGAGAGCTTCTTGAGTTTGCCGATGTATTTCGCCTGTTGACCACGCATTTGGCTACCTTAAGAGAGTCATAGTTACTCCTGTCAGTTGCTCCCCGTTTTACCACAGTCACATTTTCAAACTTCCTCTAGCCAGGTCACCTGAAGCGATACGCCATTATCTGTCGATATAAAGACTGTCACAGTACTCCTGACGGGAGCTTCTCGAGTTTGCCGATGTATTTCGCCTCTTGACGAGGCATTTGGCTACCTTAAAAGAGTCATAGTTACTCCTGTCAGTTACTCCCCGTTTTACAACAGCCACATCTGCAAGCTTACTCTGGCCAGTTTACCAGAGGCGATACGCCAATATCTGTCAACATAAAGACTTTCACAGCACTCCTGATGGGAGCTTCTCGAGTTTGTCGATGTATTTCTCCGGTTGACGAGGCATTTGGCTACCTTAAGAGAGTCATAGTTACTCCTGTCAGTTGCTCCCCGTTTTTCCACAGTCACATTTTCAAGCTTCCTCTAGCCAGTTCACCTGACGCGATAGGCCATTGTTTGTCAACCTAATGTCTTTCACAGTACTCCTGCCGGCAGCTTCTCGAGTTTGCCGATGTATTTCGCCTGTTGAGGAGGCATTTGGATACCTTAAGAGAGTCATAGTTACTCCTGTCAGTTGCTCCCCGTTTTACCACAGTCACAGTTTCAAACTTCCTCTAGCCAGGTCACCTGAAGCGATACGCCATTATCTGTCGACATAAAGACTGTCACAGTACTCCTGCCGGGAGCTTCTCGAGTTTGCCGATGTATTTCGCCTCTTGACGAGGCATTTGGCTACCTTAAGAGAGTCATAGTTACTCCTGTCAGTTACTCCCCGTTTTACAACAGTCACATCTACAAGCTTACTCTGGCCAGTTCACCTGAAGCGATACGCCATTATCTGTCAACCTATAGACTTTCACAGCACTCCTGATGGGAGCTTCTCGAGTTTGCCGAGGTATTTCTCCGGTTGACGAGGCATTTGGCTACCTTAAGAGAGTCATAGTTACTCCTGTCAGTTGCTCCCCGTTATACCACAGTCACATTTTCAAGCTTCCTCTAGCCAGTTCACCTGACGCGATACGCCATTGTCTGTCAATCTAATGTCTTTCACAGTACTCCTGCCGGGAGCTTCTCGAGTTTGCCGATGTATTTCGCCTGTTGAGGAGGCATCTGGATACCTTAAGAGAGTCATAGTTACTCCTGTCAGTTGCTCCCCGTTTTACCACATCCACATTTTCAAACTTCCTCTAGCCAGGTCACCTGAAGCGATACGCCATTATCTGTCGATATAAAGACTGTCACAGTACTCCTGACGGGAGCTTCTCGAGTTTGCCGATGTATTTCGCCTCTTGACGAGGCATTTGGCTACCTTAAAAGAGTCATAGTTACTCCTGTCAGTTACTCCCCGTTTTACAACAGCCACATCTACAAGCTTACTCTGGCCAGTTTACCAGAGGCGATACGCCAATATCTGTCAACATAAAGACTTTCACAGCACTCCTGATGGGAGCTTCTCGAGTTTGTCGATGTATTTCTCCGGTTGACGAGGCATTTGGCTACCTTAAGAGAGTCATAGTTACTCCTGTCAGTTGCTCCCCGTTTTACCACAGTCACAATTTCAAGCTTCCTCTAGCCAGTTCCCCTGAAGCGATACGCCTTTATCTGTCAACCTATAAACTTTCACAGCACTCCTGACGAGAGCTTCTTGAGTTTGCCGATGTATTTCGCCTGTTGACCACGCATTTGGCTACCTTAAGAGAGTCATAGTTACTCCTTTCAGTTGCTCCCCGTTTTACCACAGTCACATTTTCAAACTTCCTCTAGCCAGGTCACCTGAAGCGATACGCCATTATCTGTCGATATAAAGACTGTCACAGTACTCCTGACGGGAGCTTCTCGAGTTTGCCGATGTATTTCGCCTCTTGACGAGGCATTTGGCTACCTTAAAAGAGTCATAGTTACTCCTGTCAGTTACTCCCCGTTTTACAACAGCCACATCTGCAAGCTTACTCTGGCCAGTTTACCAGAGGCGATACGCCAATATCTGTCAACATAAAGACTTTCACAGCACTCCTGATGGGAGCTTCTCGAGTTTGTCGATGTATTTCTCCGGTTGACGAGGCATTTGGCTACCTTAAGAGAGTCATAGTTACTCCTGTCAGTTGCTCCCCGTTTTTCCACAGTCACATTTTCAAGCTTCCTCTAGCCAGTTCACCTGACGCGATAGGCCATTGTTTGACAACCTAATGTCTTTCACAGTACTCCTGCCGGCAGCTTCTCGAGTTTGCCGATGTATTTCGCCTGTTGAGGAGGCATTTGGATACCTTAAGAGAGTCATAGTTACTCCTGTCAGTTGCTCCCCGTTTTACCACAGTCACAGTTTCAAACTTCCTCTAGCCAGGTCACCTGAAGCGATACGCCATTATCTGTCGACATAAAGACTGTCACAGTACTCCTGCCGGGAGCTTCTCGAGTTTGCCGATGTATTTCGCCTCTTGACGAGGCATTTGGCTACCTTAAGAGAGTCATAGTTACTCCTGTCAGTTACTCCCCGTTTTACAACAGTCACATCTACAAGCTTACTCTGGCCAGTTCACCTGAAGCGATACGCCATTATCTGTCAACCTATAGACTTTCACAGCACTCCTGATGGGAGCTTCTCGAGTTTGCCGAGGTATTTCTCCGGTTGACGAGGCATTTGGCTACCTTAAGAGAGTCATAGTTACTCCTGTCAGTTGCTCCCCGTTTTTCCACAGTCACATTTTCAAGCTTCCTCTAGCCAGTTCACCTGACGCGATACGCCATTGTCTGTCAATCTAATGTCTTTCACAGTACTCCTGCCGGGAGCTTCTCGAGTTTGCCGATGTATTTCGCCTGTTGAGGAGGCATCTGGATACCTTAAGAGAGTCATAGTTACTCCTGTCAGTTACTCCCCGTTTTACAACAGTCACATCTACAAGCTTACTCTGGCCAGTTCACCTGAAGCGATACGCCATTATCTGTCAACCTATAGACTTTCACAGCACTCCTGACGGGAGCTTCTCGAGTTTGCCGATGTATTTCGCCTGTTGACCACGCATTTGGCTACCTTAAGAGAGTCATAGTTACTCCTGTCAGTTGCTCCCCGTTTTACCACAGTCACAATTTGAAGCTTCCTCTAGCCAGTTCCCCTGAAGCGATACGCCTTTATCTGTCAACCTATAAACTTTCACAGCACTCCTGACGAGAGCTTCTTGAGTTTGCCGATGTATTTCGCCTGTTGACCACGCATTTGGCTACCTTAAGAGAGTCATAGTTACTCCTGTCAGTTGCTCCCCGTTTTACCACAGTCACATTTTCAAACTTCCTCTAGCCAGGTCACCTGAAGCGATACGCCATTATCTGTCGATATAAAGACTGTCACAGTACTCCTGACGGGAGCTTCTCGAGTTTGCCGATGTATTTCGCCTCTTGACGAGGCATTTGGCTACCTTAAGAGAGTCATAGTTACTCCTGTCAGTTACTCCCCGTTTTACAACAGCCACATCTACAAGCTTACTCTGGCCAGTTCACCTGAAGCGATACGCCATTATCTGTCAACCTATAGACTTTCACAGCACTCCTGATGGGAGCTTCTCGAGTTTGCCGAGGTATTTCTCCGGTTGACGAGGCATTTGGCTACCTTAAGAGAGTCATAGTTACTCCTGTCAGTTGCTCCCCGTTATACCACAGTCACATTTTCAAGCTTCCTCTAGCCAGTTCACCTGACGCGATACGCCATTGTCTGTCAATCTAATGTCTTTCACAGTACTCCTGCCGGGAGCTTCTCGAGTTTGCCGATGTATTTCGCCTGTTGAGGAGGCATTTGGATACCTTAAGAGAGTCATAGTTACTCCTGTCAGTTGCTCCCCGTTTTACCACAGTCACATTTTCAAACTTCCTCTAGCCAGGTCACCTGAAGCGATACGCCATTATCTGTCGATATAAAGACTGTCACAGTACTCCTGACGGGAGCTTCTCGAGTTTGCCGATGTATTTCGCCTCTTGACGAGGCATTTGGCTACCTTAAAAGAGTCATAGTTACTCCTGTCAGTTACTCCCCGTTTTACAACAGCCACATCTACAAGCTTACTCTGGCCAGTTTACCAGAGGCGATACGCCAATATCTGTCAACATAAAGACTTTCACAGCACTCCTGATGGGAGCTTCTCGAGTTTGTCGATGTATTTCTCCGGTTGACGAGGCATTTGGCTACCTTAAGAGAGTCATAGTTACTCCTGTCAGTTGCTCCCCGTTTTTCCACAGTCACATTTTCAAGCTTCCTCTAGCCAGTTCACCTGACGCGATAGGCCATTGTTTGTCAACCTAATGTCTTTCACAGTACTCCTGCCGGCAGCTTCTCGAGTTTGCCGATGTATTTCGCCTGTTGAGGAGGCATTTGGATACCTTAAGAGAGTCATAGTTACTCCTGTCAGTTGCTCCCCGTTTTACCACAGTCACAGTTTCAAACTTCCTCTAGCCAGGTCACCTGAAGCGATACGCCATTATCTGTCGACATAAAGACTGTCACAGTACTCCTGCCGGGAGCTTCTCGAGTTTGCCGATGTATTTCGCCTGTTGACCACGCATTTGGCTACCTTCAGAGAGTCATAGTTACTCCTGTCAGTTGCTCCCCGTTTTACCACAGTCACATTTTCAAGGTTTCACTAGCCAGTTCACCTGAAGCGATATGCCATTATCTGTCAACCTATAGACTTTCACAGCACTCCTGATGGGAGCTTCTCGAGTTTGCCGAGGTATTTCTCCGGTTGACGAGGCATTTGGCTACCTTAAGAGAGTCATAGTTACTCCTGTCAGTTGCTCCCCGTTTTTCCACAGTCACATTTTCAAGCTTCCTCTAGCCAGTTCACCTGACGCGATACGCCATTGTCTGTCAATCTAATGTCTTTCACAGTACTCCTGCCGGGAGCTTCTCGAGTTTGCCGATGTATTTCGCCTGTTGAGGAGGCATCTGGATACCTTAAGAGAGTCATAGTTACTCCTGTCAGTTACTCCCCGTTTTACAACAGTCACATCTACAAGCTTACTCTGGCCAGTTCACCTGAAGCGATACGCCATTATCTGTCAACCTATAGACTTTCACAGCACTCCTGACGGGAGCTTCTCGAGTTTGCCGATGTATTTCGCCTGTTGACCACGCATTTGGCTACCTTAAGAGAGTCATAGTTACTCCTGTCAGTTGCTCCCCGTTTTACCACAGTCACAATTTCAAGCTTCCTCTAGCCAGTTCCCCTGAAGCGATACGCCTTTATCTGTCAACCTATAAACTTTCACAGCACTCCTGACGAGAGCTTCTTGAGTTTGCCGATGTATTTCGCCTGTTGACCACGCATTTGGCTACCTTAAGAGAGTCATAGTTACTCCTGTCAGTTGCTCCCCGTTTTACCACAGTCACATTTTCAAACTTCCTCTAGCCAGGTCACCTGAAGCGATACGCCATTATCTGTCGATATAAAGACTGTCACAGTACTCCTGACGGGAGCTTCTCGAGTTTGCCGATGTATTTCGCCTCTTGACGAGGCATTTGGCTACCTTAAGAGAGTCATAGTTACTCCTGTCAGTTACTCCCCGTTTTACAACAGCCACATCTACAAGCTTACTCTGGCCAGTTCACCTGAAGCGATACGCCATTATCTGTCAACCTATAGACTTTCACAGCACTCCTGATGGGAGCTTCTCGAGTTTGCCGAGGTATTTCTCCGGTTGACGAGGCATTTGGCTACCTTAAGAGAGTCATAGTTACTCCTGTCAGTTGCTCCCCGTTATACCACAGTCACATTTTCAAGCTTCCTCTAGCCAGTTCACCTGACGCGATACGCCATTGTCTGTCAATCTAATGTCTTTCACAGTACTCCTGCCGGGAGCTTCTCGAGTTTGCCGATGTATTTCGCCTGTTGAGGAGGCATTTGGATACCTTAAGAGAGTCATAGTTACTCCTGTCAGTTGCTCCCCGTTTTACCACAGTCACATTTTCAAACTTCCTCTAGCCAGGTCACCTGAAGCGATACGCCATTATCTGTCGATATAAAGACTGTCACAGTACTCCTGACGGGAGCTTCTCGAGTTTGCCGATGTATTTCGCCTCTTGACGAGGCATTTGGCTACCTTAAAAGAGTCATAGTTACTCCTGTCAGTTACTCCCCGTTTTACAACAGCCACATCTACAAGCTTACTCTGGCCAGTTTACCAGAGGCGATACGCCAATATCTGTCAACATAAAGACTTTCACAGCACTCCTGATGGGAGCTTCTCGAGTTTGTCGATGTATTTCTCCGGTTGACGAGGCATTTGGCTACCTTAAGAGAGTCATAGTTACTCCTGTCAGTTGCTCCCCGTTTTTCCACAGTCACATTTTCAAGCTTCCTCTAGCCAGTTCACCTGACGCGATAGGCCATTGTTTGTCAACCTAATGTCTTTCACAGTACTCCTGCCGGCAGCTTCTCGAGTTTGCCGATGTATTTCGCCTGTTGAGGAGGCATTTGGATACCTTAAGAGAGTCATAGTTACTCCTGTCAGTTGCTCCCCGTTTTACCACAGTCACAGTTTCAAACTTCCTCTAGCCAGGTCACCTGAAGCGATACGCCATTATCTGTCGACATAAAGACTGTCACAGTACTCCTGCCGGGAGCTTCTCGAGTTTGCCGATGTATTTCGCCTGTTGACCACGCATTTGGCTACCTTCAGAGAGTCATAGTTACTCCTGTCAGTTGCTCCCCGTTTTACCACAGTCACATTTTCAAGGTTTCACTAGCCAGTTCACCTGAAGCGATATGCCATTATCTGTCAACCTATAGACTTTCACAGCACTCCTGATGGGAGCTTCTCGAGTTTGCCGAGGTATTTCTCCGGTTGACGAGGCATTTGGCTACTTTAAGAGAGTCATAGTTACTCCTGTCAGTTGCTCCCCGTTTTTCCACAGTCACATTTTCAAGCTTCCTCTAGCCAGTTCACCTGACGCGATACGCCATTGTCTGTCAATCTAATGTCTTTCACAGTACTCCTGCCGGGAGCTTCTCGAGTTTGCCGATGTATTTCGCCTGTTGAGGAGGCATCTGGATACCTTAAGAGAGTCATAGTTACTCCTGTCAGTTACTCCCCGTTTTACAACAGTCACATCTACAAGCTTACTCTGGCCAGTTCACCTGAAGCGATACGCCATTATCTGTCAACCTATAGACTTTCACAGCACTCCTGACGGGAGCTTCTCGAGTTTGCCGATGTATTTCGCCTGTTGACCACGCATTTGGCTACCTTAAGAGAGTCATAGTTACTCCTGTCAGTTGCTCCCCGTTTTACCACAGTCACAATTTCAAGCTTCCTCTAGCCAGTTCCCCTGAAGCGATACGCCTTTATCTGTCAACCTATAAACTTTCACAGCACTCCTGACGAGAGCTTCTTGAGTTTGCCGATGTATTTCGC
Source organism: Schistocerca serialis cubense (assembly GCF_023864345.2). Taxonomy (NCBI): domain Eukaryota; kingdom Metazoa; phylum Arthropoda; class Insecta; order Orthoptera; family Acrididae; genus Schistocerca; species Schistocerca serialis. The sequence continues at coordinate 968,452,098 of NC_064640.1, forward strand.
CTGTTGACCACGCATTTGGCTACCTTAAGAGAGTCATAGTTACTCCTGTCAGTTGCTCCCCGTTTTACCACAGTCACATTTTCAAACTTCCTCTAGCCAGGTCACCTGAAGCGATACGCCATTATCTGTCGATATAAAGACTGTCACAGTACTCCTGCCGGGAGCTTCTCGAGTTTGCCGATGTATTTCGCCTGTTGACCACGCATTTGGCTACCTTCAGAGAGTCATAGTTACTCCTGTCAGTTGCTCCCCGTTTTACCACAGTCACATTTTCAAGGTTTCACTAGCCAGTTCACCTGAAGCGATATGCCATTATCTGTCAACCTATAGACTTTCACAGCACTCCTGATGGGAGCTTCTCGAGTTTGCCGAGGTATTTCTCCGGTTGACGAGGCATTTGGCTACTTTAAGAGAGTCATAGTTACTCCTGTCAGTTGCTCCCCGTTTTTCCACAGTCACATTTTCAAGCTTCCTCTAGCCAGTTCACCTGACGCGATACGCCATTGTCTGTCAATCTAATGTCTTTCACAGTACTCCTGCCGGGAGCTTCTCGAGTTTGCCGATGTATTTCGCCTGTTGAGGAGGCATCTGGATACCTTAAGAGAGTCATAGTTACTCCTGTCAGTTACTCCCCGTTTTACAACAGTCACATCTACAAGCTTACTCTGGCCAGTTCACCTGAAGCGATACGCCATTATCTGTCAACCTATAGACTTTCACAGCACTCCTGACGGGAGCTTCTCGAGTTTGCCGATGTATTTCGCCTGTTGACCACGCATTTGGCTACCTTAAGAGAGTCATAGTTACTCCTGTCAGTTGCTCCCCGTTTTACCACAGTCACAATTTCAAGCTTCCTCTAGCCAGTTCCCCTGAAGCGATACGCCTTTATCTGTCAACCTATAAACTTTCACAGCACTCCTGACGAGAGCTTCTTGAGTTTGCCGATGTATTTCGCCTGTTGACCACGCATTTGGCTACCTTAAGAGAGTCATAGTTACTCCTGTCAGTTGCTCCCCGTTTTACCACAGTCAGATTTTCAAACTTCCTCTAGCCAGGTCACCTGAAGCGATACGCCATTATCTGTCGATATAAAGACTGTCACAGTACTCCTGACGGGAGCTTCTCGAGTTTGCCGATGTATTTCGCCTCTTGACGAGGCATTTGGCTACCTTAAGAGAGTCATAGTTACTCCTGTCAGTTACTCCCCGTTTTACAACAGCCACATCTACAAGCTTACTCTGGCCAGTTCACCTGAAGCGATACGCCATTATCTGTCAACCTATAGACTTTCACAGCACTCCTGATGGGAGCTTCTCGAGTTTGCCGAGGTATTTCTCCGGTTGACGAGGCATTTGGCTACCTTAAGAGAGTCATAGTTACTCCTGTCAGTTGCTCCCCGTTATACCACAGTCACATTTTCAAGCTTCCTCTAGCCAGTTCACCTGACGCGATACGCCATTGTCTGTCAATCTAATGTCTTTCACAGTACTCCTGCCGGGAGCTTCTCGAGTTTGCCGATGTATTTCGCCTGTTGAGGAGGCATTTGGATACCTTAAGAGAGTCATAGTTACTCCTGTCAGTTGCTCCCCGTTTTACCACAGTCACATTTTCAAACTTCCTCTAGCCAGGTCACCTGAAGCGATACGCCATTATCTGTCGATATAAAGACTGTCACAGTACTCCTGACGGGAGCTTCTCGAGTTTGCCGATGTATTTCGCCTCTTGACGAGGCATTTGGCTACCTTAAAAGAGTCATAGTTACTCCTGTCAGTTACTCCCCGTTTTACAACAGCCACATCTACAAGCTTACTCTGGCCAGTTTACCAGAGGCGATACGCCAATATCTGTCAACATAAAGACTTTCACAGCACTCCTGATGGGAGCTTCTCGAGTTTGTCGATGTATTTCTCCGGTTGACGAGGCATTTGGCTACCTTAAGAGAGTCATAGTTACTCCTGTCAGTTGCTCCCCGTTTTTCCACAGTCACATTTTCAAGCTTCCTCTAGCCAGTTCACCTGACGCGATAGGCCATTGTTTGTCAACCTAATGTCTTTCACAGTACTCCTGCCGGCAGCTTCTCGAGTTTGCCGATGTATTTCGCCTGTTGAGGAGGCATTTGGATACCTTAAGAGAGTCATAGTTACTCCTGTCAGTTGCTCTCCGTTTTACCACAGTCACAGTTTCAAACTTCCTCTAGCCAGGTCACCTGAAGCGATACGCCATTATCTGTCGACATAAAGACTGTCACAGTACTCCTGCCGGGAGCTTCTCGAGTTTGCCGATGTATTTCGCCTGTTGACCACGCATTTGGCTACCTTAAGAGAGTCATAGTTACTCCTGTCAGTTGCTCCCCGTTTTACCACAGTCACATTTTCAAGGTTTCACTAGCCAGTTCACCTGAAGCGATATGCCATTATCTGTCAACCTATAGACTTTCACAGCACTCCTGATGGGAGCTTCTCGAGTTTGCCGAGGTATTTCTCCGGTTGACGAGGCATTTGGCTACCTTAAGAGAGTCATAGTTACTCCTGTCAGTTGCTCCCCGTTATACCACAGTCACATTTTCTAGCTTCCTCTAGCCAGTTCACCTGACGCGATACGCCATTGTCTGTCAATCTAATGTCTTTCACAGTACTCCTGCCGGGAGCTTCTCGAGTTTGCCGATGTATTTCGCCTGTTGAGGAGGCATTTGGATACCTTAAGAGAGTCATAGTTACTCCTGTCAGTTGCTCCCCGTTTTACCACAGTCACATTTTCAAACTTCCTCTAGCCAGGTCACCTGAAGCGATACGCCATTATCTGTCGATATAAAGACTGTCACAGTACTCCTGACGGGAGCTTCTCGAGTTTGCCGATGTATTTCGCCTCTTGACGAGGCATTTGGCTACCTTAAAAGAGTCATAGTTACTCCTGTCAGTTACTCCCCGTTTTACAACAGCCACATCTACAAGCTTACTCTGGCCAGTTTACCAGAGGCGATACGCCAATATCTGTCAACATAAAGACTTTCACAGCACTCCTGATGGGAGCTTCTCGAGTTTGTCGATGTATTTCTCCGGTTGACGAGGCATTTGGCTACCTTAAGAGAGTCATAGTTACTCCTGTCAGTTGCTCCCCGTTTTTCCACAGTCACATTTTCAAGCTTCCTCTAGCCAGTTCACCTGACGCGATAGGCCATTGTTTGTCAACCTAATGTCTTTCACAGTACTCCTGCCGGCAGCTTCTCGAGTTTGCCGATGTATTTCGCCTGTTGAGGAGGCATTTGGATACCTTAAGAGAGTCATAGTTACTCCTGTCAGTTGCTCCCCGTTTTACCACAGTCACAGTTTCAAACTTCCTCTAGCCAGGTCACCTGAAGCGATACGCCATTATCTGTCGACATAAAGACTGTCACAGTACTCCTGCCGGGAGCTTCTCGAGTTTGCCGATGTATTTCGCCTCTTGACGAGGCATTTGGCTACCTTAAGAGAGTCATAGTTACTCCTGTCAGTTACTCCCCGTTTTACAACAGTCACATCTACAAGCTTACTCTGGCCAGTTCACGTGAAGCGATACGCCATTATCTGTCAACCTATAGACTTTCACAGCACTCCTGACGGGAGCTTCTCGAGTTTGCCGATGTATTTCGCCTGTTGACCACGCATTTGGCTACCTTAAGAGAGTCATAGTTACTCCTGTCAGTTGCTCCCCGTTTTACCACAGTCACAATTTCAAGCTTCCTCTAGCCAGTTCCCCTGAAGCGATACGCCTTTATCTGTCAACCTATAAACTTTCACAGCACTCCTGACGAGAGCTTCTTGAGTTTGCCGATGTATTTCGCCTGTTGACCACGCATTTGGCTACCTTAAGAGAGTCATAGTTACTCCTGTCAGTTGCTCCCCGTTTTACCACAGTCACATTTTCAAACTTCCTCTAGCCAGGTCACCTGAAGCGATACGCCATTATCTGTCGATATAAAGACTGTCACAGTACTCCTGACGGGAGCTTCTCGAGTTTGCCGATGTATTTCGCCTCTTGACGAGGCATTTGGCTACCTTAAAAGAGTCATAGTTACTCATGTCAGTTACTCCCCGTTTTACAACAGCCACATCTGCAAGCTTACTCTGGCCAGTTTACCAGAGGCGATACGCCAATATCTGTCAACATAAAGACTTTCACAGCACTCCTGATGGGAGCTTCTCGAGTTTGTCGATGTATTTCTCCGGTTGACGAGGCATTTGGCTACCTTAAGAGAGTCATAGTTACTCCTGTCAGTTGCTCCCCGTTTTTCCACAGTCACATTTTCAAGCTTCCTCTAGCCAGTTCACCTGACGCGATAGGCCATTGTTTGTCAACCTAATGTCTTTCACAGTACTCCTGCCGGCAGCTTCTCGAGTTTGCCGATGTATTTCGCCTGTTGAGGAGGCATTTGGATACCTTAAGAGAGTCATAGTTACTCCTGTCAGTTGCTCCCCGTTTTACCACAGTCACAGTTTCAAACTTCCTCTAGCCAGGTCACCTGAAGCGATACGCCATTATCTGTCGACATAAAGACTGTCACAGTACTCCTGCCGGGAGCTTCTCGAGTTTGCCGATGTATTTCGCCTCTTGACGAGGCATTTGGCTACCTTAAGAGAGTCATAGTTACTCCTGTCAGTTACTCCCCGTTTTACAACAGTCACATCTACAAGCTTACTCTGGCCAGTTCACCTGAAGCGATACGCCATTATCTGTCAACCTATAGACTTTCACAGCACTCCTGATGGGAGCTTCTCGAGTTTGCCGAGGTATTTCTCCGGTTGACGAGGCATTTGGCTACCTTAAGAGAGTCATAGTTACTCCTGTCAGTTGCTCCCCGTTATACCACAGTCACATTTTCAAGCTTCCTCTAGCCAGTTCACCTGACGCGATACGCCATTGTCTGTCAATCTAATGTCTTTCACAGTACTCCTGCCGGGAGCTTCTCGAGTTTGCCGATGTATTTCGCCTGTTGAGGAGGCATCTGGATACCTTAAGAGAGTCATAGTTACTCCTGTCAGTTGCTCCCCGTTTTACCACAGTCACATTTTCAAACTTCCTCTAGCCAGGTCACCTGAAGCGATACGCCATTATCTGTCGATATAAAGACTGTCACAGTACTCCTGACGGGAGCTTCTCGAGTTTGCCGATGTATTTCGCCTCTTGACGAGGCATTTGGCTACCTTAAAAGAGTCATAGTTACTCCTGTCAGTTACTCCCCGTTTTACAACAGCCACATCTACAAGCTTACTCTGGCCAGTTTACCAGAGGCGATACGCCAATATCTGTCAACATAAAGACTTTCACAGCACTCCTGATGGGAGCTTCTCGAGTTTGTCGATGTATTTCTCCGGTTGACGAGGCATTTGGCTACCTTAAGAGAGTCATAGTTACTCCTGTCAGTTGCTCCCCGTTTTACCACAGTCACAATTTCAAGCTTCCTCTAGCCAGTTCCCCTGAAGCGATACGCCTTTATCTGTCAACCTATAAACTTTCACAGCACTCCTGACGAGAGCTTCTTGAGTTTGCCGATGTATTTCGCCTGTTGACCACGCATTTGGCTACCTTAAGAGAGTCATAGTTACTCCTGTCAGTTGCTCCCCGTTTTACCACAGTCACATTTTCAAACTTCCTCTAGCCAGGTCACCTGAAGCGATACGCCATTATCTGTCGATATAAAGACTGTCACAGTACTCCTGACGGGAGCTTCTCGAGTTTGCCGATGTATTTCGCCTCTTGACGAGGCATTTGGCTACCTTAAAAGAGTCATAGTTACTCATGTCAGTTACTCCCCGTTTTACAACAGCCACATCTGCAAGCTTACTCTGGCCAGTTTACCAGAGGCGATACGCCAATATCTGTCAACATAAAGACTTTCACAGCACTCCTGATGGGAGCTTCTCGAGTTTGTCGATGTATTTCTCCGGTTGACGAGGCATTTGGCTACCTTAAGAGAGTCATAGTTACTCCTGTCAGTTGCTCCCCGTTTTTCCACAGTCACATTTTCAAGCTTCCTCTAGCCAGTTCACCTGACGCGATAGGCCATTGTTTGTCAACCTAATGTCTTTCACAGTACTCCTGCCGGCAGCTTCTCGAGTTTGCCGATGTATTTCGCCTGTTGAGGAGGCATTTGGATACCTTAAGAGAGTCATAGTTACTCCTGTCAGTTGCTCCCCGTTTTACCACAGTCACAGTTTCAAACTTCCTCTAGCCAGGTCACCTGAAGCGATACGCCATTATCTGTCGACATAAAGACTGTCACAGTACTCCTGCCGGGAGCTTCTCGAGTTTGCCGATGTATTTCGCCTCTTGACGAGGCATTTGGCTACCTTAAGAGAGTCATAGTTACTCCTGTCAGTTACTCCCCGTTTTACAACAGTCACATCTACAAGCTTACTCTGGCCAGTTCACCTGAAGCGATACGCCATTATCTGTCAACCTATAGACTTTCACAGCACTCCTGATGGGAGCTTCTCGAGTTTGCCGAGGTATTTCTCCGGTTGACGAGGCATTTGGCTACCTTAAGAGAGTCATAGTTACTCCTGTCAGTTGCTCCCCGTTATACCACAGTCACATTTTCAAGCTTCCTCTAGCCAGTTCACCTGACGCGATACGCCATTGTCTGTCAATCTAATGTCTTTCACAGTACTCCTGCCGGGAGCTTCTCGAGTTTGCCGATGTATTTCGCCTGTTGAGGAGGCATCTGGATACCTTAAGAGAGTCATAGTTACTCCTGTCAGTTGCTCCCCGTTTTACCACAGTCACATTTTCAAACTTCCTCTAGCCAGGTCACCTGAAGCGATACGCCATTATCTGTCGATATAAAGACTGTCACAGTACTCCTGACGGGAGCTTCTCGAGTTTGCCGATGTATTTCGCCTCTTGACGAGGCATTTGGCTACCTTAAAAGAGTCATAGTTACTCCTGTCAGTTACTCCCCGTTTTACAACAGCCACATCTACAAGCTTACTCTGGCCAGTTTACCAGAGGCGATACGCCAATATCTGTCAACATAAAGACTTTCACAGCACTCCTGATGGGAGCTTCTCGAGTTTGTCGATGTATTTCTCCGGTTGACGAGGCATTTGGCTACCTTAAGAGAGTCATAGTTACTCCTGTCAGTTGCTCCCCGTTTTACCACAGTCACAATTTCAAGCTTCCTCTAGCCAGTTCCCCTGAAGCGATACGCCTTTATCTGTCAACCTATAAACTTTCACAGCACTCCTGACGAGAGCTTCTTGAGTTTGCCGATGTATTTCGCCTGTTGACCACGCATTTGGCTACCTTAAGAGAGTCATAGTTACTCCTGTCAGTTGCTCCCCGTTTTACCACAGTCACATTTTCAAACTTCCTCTAGCCAGGTCACCTGAAGCGATACGCCATTATCTGTCGATATAAAGACTGTCACAGTACTCCTGACGGGAGCTTCTCGAGTTTGCCGATGTATTTCGCCTCTTGACGAGGCATTTGGCTACCTTAAAAGAGTCATAGTTACTCATGTCAGTTACTCCCCGTTTTACAACAGCCACATCTGCAAGCTTACTCTGGCCAGTTTACCAGAGGCGATACGCCAATATCTGTCAACATAAAGACTTTCACAGCACTCCTGATGGGAGCTTCTCGAGTTTGTCGATGTATTTCTCCGGTTGACGAGGCATTTGGCTACCTTAAGAGAGTCATAGTTACTCCTGTCAGTTGCTCCCCGTTTTTCCACAGTCACATTTTCAAGCTTCCTCTAGCCAGTTCACCTGACGCGATAGGCCATTGTTTGTCAACCTAATGTCTTTCACAGTACTCCTGCCGGCAGCTTCTCGAGTTTGCCGATGTATTTCGCCTGTTGAGGAGGCATTTGGATACCTTAAGAGAGTCATAGTTACTCCTGTCAGTTGCTCCCCGTTTTACCACAGTCACAGTTTCAAACTTCCTCTAGCCAGGTCACCTGAAGCGATACGCCATTATCTGTCGACATAAAGACTGTCACAGTACTCCTGCCGGGAGCTTCTCGAGTTTGCCGATGTATTTCGCCTCTTGACGAGGCATTTGGCTACCTTAAGAGAGTCATAGTTACTCCTGTCAGTTACTCCCCGTTTTACAACAGTCACATCTACAAGCTTACTCTGGCCAGTTCACCTGAAGCGATACGCCATTATCTGTCAACCTATAGACTTTCACAGCACTCCTGATGGGAGCTTCTCGAGTTTGCCGAGGTATTTCTCCGGTTGACGAGGCATTTGGCTACCTTAAGAGAGTCATAGTTACTCCTGTCAGTTGCTCCCCGTTATACCACAGTCACATTTTCAAGCTTCCTCTAGCCAGTTCACCTGACGCGATACGCCATTGTCTGTCAATCTAATGTCTTTCACAGTACTCCTGCCGGGAGCTTCTCGAGTTTGCCGATGTATTTCGCCTGTTGAGGAGGCATCTGGATACCTTAAGAGAGTCATAGTTACTCCTGTCAGTTGCTCCCCGTTTTACCACAGTCACATTTTCAAACTTCCTCTAGCCAGGTCACCTGAAGCGATACGCCATTATCTGTCGATATAAAGACTGTCACAGTACTCCTGACGGGAGCTTCTCGAGTTTGCCGATGTATTTCGCCTCTTGACGAGGCATTTGGCTACCTTAAAAGAGTCATAGTTACTCCTGTCAGTTACTCCCCGTTTTACAACAGCCACATCTACAAGCTTACTCTGGCCAGTTTACCAGAGGCGATACGCCAATATCTGTCAACATAAAGACTTTCACAGCACTCCTGATGGGAGCTTCTCGAGTTTGTCGATGTATTTCTCCGGTTGACGAGGCATTTGGCTACCTTAAGAGAGTCATAGTTACTCCTGTCAGTTGCTCCCCGTTTTACCACAGTCACAATTTCAAGCTTCCTCTAGCCAGTTCCCCTGAAGCGATACGCCTTTATCTGTCAACCTATAAACTTTCACAGCACTCCTGACGAGAGCTTCTTGAGTTTGCCGATGTATTTCGCCTGTTGACCACGCATTTGGCTACCTTAAGAGAGTCATAGTTACTCCTGTCAGTTGCTCCCCGTTTTACCACAGTCACATTTTCAAACTTCCTCTAGCCAGGTCACCTGAAGCGATACGCCATTATCTGTCGATATAAAGACTGTCACAGTACTCCTGACGGGAGCTTCTCGAGTTTGCCGATGTATTTCGCCTCTTGACGAGGCATTTGGCTACCTTAAAAGAGTCATAGTTACTCATGTCAGTTACTCCCCGTTTTACAACAGCCACATCTGCAAGCTTACTCTGGCCAGTTTACCAGAGGCGATACGCCAATATCTGTCAACATAAAGACTTTCACAGCACTCCTGATGGGAGCTTCTCGAGTTTGTCGATGTATTTCTCCGGTTGACGAGGCATTTGGCTACCTTAAGAGAGTCATAGTTACTCCTGTCAGTTGCTCCCCGTTTTTCCACAGTCACATTTTCAAGCTTCCTCTAGCCAGTTCACCTGACGCGATAGGCCATTGTTTGTCAACCTAATGTCTTTCACAGTACTCCTGCCGGCAGCTTCTCGAGTTTGCCGATGTATTTCGCCTGTTGAGGAGGCATTTGGATACCTTAAGAGAGTCATAGTTACTCCTGTCAGTTGCTCCCCGTTTTACCACAGTCACAGTTTCAAACTTCCTCTAGCCAGGTCACCTGAAGCGATACGCCATTATCTGTCGACATAAAGACTGTCACAGTACTCCTGCCGGGAGCTTCTCGAGTTTGCCGATGTATTTCGCCTCTTGACGAGGCATTTGGCTACCTTAAGAGAGTCATAGTTACTCCTGTCAGTTACTCCCCGTTTTACAACAGTCACATCTACAAGCTTACTCTGGCCAGTTCACCTGAAGCGATACGCCATTATCTGTCAACCTATAGACTTTCACAGCACTCCTGATGGGAGCTTCTCGAGTTTGCCGAGGTATTTCTCCGGTTGACGAGGCATTTGGCTACCTTAAGAGAGTCATAGTTACTCCTGTCAGTTGCTCCCCGTTATACCACAGTCACATTTTCAAGCTTCCTCTAGCCAGTTCACCTGACGCGATACGCCATTGTCTGTCAATCTAATGTCTTTCACAGTACTCCTGCCGGGAGCTTCTCGAGTTTGCCGATGTATTTCGCCTGTTGAGGAGGCATCTGGATACCTTAAGAGAGTCATAGTTACTCCTGTCAGTTGCTCCCCGTTTTACCACAGTCACATTTTCAAACTTCCTCTAGCCAGGTCACCTGAAGCGATACGCCATTATCTGTCGATATAAAGACTGTCACAGTACTCCTGACGGGAGCTTCTCGAGTTTGCCGATGTATTTCGCCTCTTGACGAGGCATTTGGCTACCTTAAAAGAGTCATAGTTACTCCTGTCAGTTACTCCCCGTTTTACAACAGCCACATCTACAAGCTTACTCTGGCCAGTTTACCAGAGGCGATACGCCAATATCTGTCAACATAAAGACTTTCACAGCACTCCTGATGGGAGCTTCTCGAGTTTGTCGATGTATTTCTCCGGTTGACGAGGCATTTGGCTACCTTAAGAGAGTCATAGTTACTCCTGTCAGTTGCTCCCCGTTTTTCCACAGTCACATTTTCAAGCTTCCTCTAGCCAGTTCACCTAACGCGATAGGCCATTGTTTGTCAACCTAATGTCTTTCACAGTACTCCTGCCGGCAGCTTCTCGAGTTTGTTGATGTATTTCGCCTGTTGAGGAGGCATTTGGATACCTTAAGAGAGTCATAGTTACTCCTGTCAGTTGCTCCCCGTTTTACCACAGTCACAGTTTCAAACTTCCTCTAGCCAGGTCACCTGAAGCGATACGCCATTATCTGTCGACATAAAGACTGTCACAGTACTCCTGCCGGGAGCTTCTCGAGTTTGCCGATGTATTTCGCCTGTTGACCACGCATTTGGCTACCTTAAGAGAGTCATAGTTACTCCTGTCAGTTGCTCCCCGTTTTACCACAGTCACATTTTCAAGGTTTCACTAGCCAGTTCACCTGAAGCGATACGCCATTATCTGTCAACCTATAGACTCTCACAGCACTCCTGATGGGAGCTTCTCGAGTTTGCCGAGGTATTTCTCCGGTTGACGAGGCATTTGGCTACCTTAAGAGAGTCATAGTTACTCCTGTCAGTTGCTCCCCGTTATACCACAGTCACATTTTCAAGCTTCCTCTAGCCAGTTCACCTGACGCGATACGCCATTGTCTGTCAATCTAATGTCTTTCACAGTACTCCTGCCGGGAGCTTCTCGAGTTTGCCGATGTATTTCGCCTGTTGAGGAGGCATCTGGATACCTTAAGAGAGTCATAGTTACTCCTGTCAGTTGCTCCCCGTTTTACCACAGTCACATTTTCAAACTTCCTCTAGCCAGGTCACCTGAAGCGATACGCCATTATCTGTCGATATAAAGACTGTCATAGTACTCCTGACGGGAGCTTCTCGAGTTTGCCGATGTATTTCGCCTCTTGACGAGGCATTTGGCTACCTTAAAAGAGTCATAGTTACTCCTGTCAGTTACTCCCCGTTTTACAACAGCCACATCTGCAAGCTTACTCTGGCCAGTTTACCAGAGGCGATACGCCAATATCTGTCAACATAAAGACTTTCACAGCACTCCTGATGGGAGCTTCTCGAGTTTGTCGATGTATTTCTCCGGTTGACGAGGCATTTGGCTACCTTAAGAGAGTCATAGTTACTCCTGTCAGTTGCTCCCCGTTTTTCCACAGTCACATTTTCAAGCTTCCTCTAGCCAGTTCACCTGACGCGATAGGCCATTGTTTGTCAACCTAATGTCTTTCACAGTACTCCTGCCGGCAGCTTCTCGAGTTTGCCGATGTATTTCGCCTGTTGAGGAGGCATTTGGATACCTTAAGAGAGTCATAGTTTTTCCTGTCAGTTGCTCCCCGTTTTACCACAGTCACAGTTTCAAACTTCCTCTAGCCAGGTCACCTGAAGCGATACGCCATTATCTGTCGACATAAAGACTGTCACAGTACTCCTGCCGGGAGCTTCTCGAGTTTGCCGATGTATTTCGCCTCTTGACGAGGCATTTGGCTACCTTAAGAGAGTCATAGTTACTCCTGTCAGTTACTCCCCGTTTTACAACAGTCACATCTACAAGCTTACTCTGGCCAGTTCACCTGAAGCGATACGCCATTATCTGTCAACCTATAGACTTTCACAGCACTCCTGATGGGAGCGTCTCGAGTTTGCCGAGGTATTTCTCCGGTTGACGAGGCATTTGGCTACCTTAAGAGAGTCATAGTTACTCCTGTCAGTTGCTCCCCGTTATACCACAGTCACATTTTCAAGCTTCCTCTAGCCAGTTCACCTGACGCGATACGCCATTGTCTGTCAATCTAATGTCTTTCACAGTACTCCTGCCGGGAGCTTCTCGAGTTTGCCGATGTATTTCGCCTGTTGAGGAGGCATCTGGATACCTTAAGAGAGTCATAGTTACTCCTGTCAGTTGCTCCCCGTTTTACCACAGTCACATTTTCAAACTTCCTCTAGCCAGGTCACCTTAAGCGATACGCCATTATCTGTCGATATAAAGACTGTCACAGTACTCCTGACGGGAGCTTCTCGAGTTTGCCGATGTATTTCGCCTCTTGACGAGGCATTTGGCTACCTTAAAAGAGTCATAGTTACTCCTGTCAGTTACTCCCCGTTTTACAACAGCCACATCTACAAGCTTACTCTGGCCAGTTTACCAGAGGCGATACGCCAATATCTGTCAACATAAAGACTTTCACAGCACTCCTGATGGGAGCTTCTCGAGTTTGTCGATGTATTTCTCCGGTTGACGAGGCATTTGGCTACCTTAAGAGAGTCATAGTTACTCCTGTCAGTTGCTCCCCGTTTTTCCACAGTCACATTTTCAAGCTTCCTCTAGCCAGTTCACCTAACGCGATAGGCCATTGTTTGTCAACCTAATGTCTTTCACAGTACTCCTGCCGGCAGCTTCTCGAGTTTGTTGATGTATTTCGCCTGTTGAGGAGGCATTTGGATACCTTAAGAGAGTCATAGTTACTCCTGTCAGTTGCTCCCCGTTTTACCACAGTCACATTTTCAAGGTTTCACTAGCCAGTTCACCTGAAGCGATACGCCATTATCTGTCAACCTATAGACTTTCACAGCACTCCTGATGGGAGCTTCTCGAGTTTGCCGAGGTATTTCTCCGGTTGACGAGGCATTTGGCTACCTTAAGAGAGTCATAGTTACTCCTGTCAGTTGCTCCCCGTTATACCACAGTCACATTTTCAAGCTTCCTCTAGCCAGTTCACCTGACGCGATACGCCATTGTCTGTCAATCTAATGTCTTTCACAGTACTCCTGCCGGGAGCTTCTCGAGTTTGCCGATGTATTTCGCCTGTTGAGGAGGCATCTGGATACCTTAAGAGAGTCATAGTTACTCCTGTCAGTTGCTCCCCGTTTTACCACAGTCACATTTTCAAACTTCCTCTAGCCAGGTCACCTGAAGCGATACGCCATTATCTGTCGATATAAAGACTGTCATAGTACTCCTGACGGGAGCTTCTCGAGTTTGCCGATGTATTTCGCCTCTTGACGAGGCATTTGGCTACCTTAAAAGAGTCATAGTTACTCCTGTCAGTTACTCCCCGTTTTACAACAGCCACATCTGCAAGCTTACTCTGGCCAGTTTACCAGAGGCGATACGCCAATATCTGTCAACATAAAGACTTTCACAGCACTCCTGATGGGAGCTTCTCGAGTTTGTCGATGTATTTCTCCGGTTGACGAGGCATTTGGCTACCTTAAGAGAGTCATAGTTACTCCTGTCAGTTGCTCCCCGTTTTTCCACAGTCACATTTTCAAGCTTCCTCTAGCCAGTTCACCTAACGCGATAGGCCATTGTTTGTCAACCTAATGTCTTTCACAGTACTCCTGCCGGCAGCTTCTCGAGTTTGTTGATGTATTTCGCCTGTTGAGGAGGCATTTGGATACCTTAAGAGAGTCATAGTTACTCCTGTCAGTTGCTCCCCGTTTTACCACAGTCACAGTTTCAAACTTCCTCTAGCCAGGTCACCTGAAGCGATACGCCATTATCTGTCGACATAAAGACTGTCACAGTACTCCTGCCGGGAGCTTCTCGAGTTTGCCGATGTATTTCGCCTGTTGACCACGCATTTGGCTACCTTAAGAGAGTCATAGTTACTCCTGTCAGTTGCTCCCCGTTTTACCACAGTCACATTTTCAAGGTTTCACTAGCCAGTTCACCTGAAGCGATACGCCATTATCTGTCAACCTATAGACTTTCACAGCACTCCTGATGGGAGCTTCTCGAGTTTGCCGAGGTATTTCTCCGGTTGACGAGGCATTTGGCTACCTTAAGAGAGTCATAGTTACTCCTGTCAGTTGCTCCCCGTTATACCACAGTCACATTTTCAAGCTTCCTCTAGCCAGTTCACCTGACGCGATACGCCATTGTCTGTCAATCTAATGTCTTTCACAGTACTCCTGCCGGGAGCTTCTCGAGTTTGCCGATGTATTTCGCCTGTTGAGGGGGCATTTGGATACCTTAAGAGAGTCATAGTTACTCCTGTCAGTTGCTCCCCGTTTTACCACAGTCACATTTTCAAACTTCCTCTAGCCAGGTCACCTGAAGCGATACGCCATTATCTGTCGATATAAAGACTGTCACAGTACTCCTGACGGGAGCTTCTCGAGTTTGCCGATGTATTTCGCCTGTTGACCACGCATTTGGCTACCTTAAGAGAGTCATAGTTACTCCTGTCAGTTGCTCCCCGTTTTACCACAGTCACATTTTCAAGGTTTCACTAGCCAGTTCACCTGAAGCGATACGCCATTATCTGTCAACCTATAGACTTTCACAGCACTCCTGATGGGAGCTTCTCGAGTTTGCCGAGGTATTTCTCCGGTTGACGAGGCATTTGGCTACCTTAAAAGAGTCATAGTTACTCCTGTCAGTTACTCCCCGTTTTACAACAGCCACATCTACAAGCTTACTCTGGCCAGTTTACCAGAGGCGATACGCCAATATCTGTCAACATAAAGACTTTCACAGCACTCCTGATGGGAGCTTCTCGAGTTTGTCGATGTATTTCTCCGGTTGACGAGGCATTTGGCTACCTTAAGAGAGTCATAGTTACTCCTGTCAGTTGCTCCCCGTTTTACCACAGTCACAATTTCAAGCTTCCTCTAGCCAGTTCCCCTGAAGCGATACGCCTTTTTCTGTCAACCTATAAACTTTCACAGCACTCCTGACGAGAGCTTCTTGAGTTTGCCGATGTATTTCGCCTGTTGACCACGCATTTGGCTACCTTAAGAGAGTCATAGTTACTCCTGTCAGTTGCTCCCCGTTTTACCACAGTCACATTTTCAAACTTCCTCTAGCCAGGTCACCTGAAGCGATACGCCATTATCTGTCGATATAAAGACTGTCACAGTACTCCTGACGGGAGCTTCTCGAGTTTGCCGATGTATTTCGCCTCTTGACGAGGCATTTGGCTACCTTAAAAGAGTCATAGTTACTCATGTCAGTTACTCCCCGTTTTACAACAGCCACATCTGCAAGCTTACTCTGGCCAGTTTACCAGAGGCGATACGCCAATATCTGTCAACATAAAGACTTTCACAGCACTCCTGATGGGAGCTTCTCGAGTTTGTCGATGTATTTCTCCGGTTGACGAGGCATTTGGCTACCTTAAGAGAGTCATAGTTACTCCTGTCAGTTGCTCCCCGTTTTTCCACAGTCACATTTTCAAGCTTCCTCTAGCCAGTTCACCTGACGCGATAGGCCATTGTTTGTCAACCTAATGTCTTTCACAGTACTCCTGCCGGCAGCTTCTCGAGTTTGCCGATGTATTTCGCCTGTTGAGGAGGCATTTGGATACCTTAAGAGAGTCATAGTTACTCCTGTCAGTTGCTCCCCGTTTTACCACAGTCACAGTTTCAAACTTCCTCTAGCCAGGTCACCTGAAGCGATACGCCATTATCTGTCGATATAAAGACTGTCACAGTACTCCTGACGGGAGCTTCTCGAGTTTGCCGATGTATTTCGCCTGTTGACCACGCATTTGGCTACCTTAAGAGAGTCATAGTTACTCCTGTCAGTTGCTCCCCGTTTTACCACAGTCACATTTTCAAGGTTTCACTAGCCAGTTCACCTGAAGCGATACGCCATTATCTGTCAACCTATAGACTTTCACAGCACTCCTGATGGGAGCTTCTCGAGTTTGCCGAGGTATTTCTCCGGTTGACGAGGCATTTGGCTACCTTAAAAGAGTCATAGTTACTCCTGTCAGTTACTCCCCGTTTTACAACAGCCACATCTACAAGCTTACTCTGGCCAGTTTACCAGAGGCGATACGCCAATATCTGTCAACATAAAGACTTTCACAGCACTCCTGATGGGAGCTTCTCGAGTTTGTCGATGTATTTCTCCGGTTGACGAGGCATTTGGCTACCTTAAGAGAGTCATAGTTACTCCTGTCAGTTGCTCCCCGTTTTACCACAGTCACAATTTCAAGCTTCCTCTAGCCAGTTCCCCTGAAGCGATACGCCTTTATCTGTCAACCTATAAACTTTCACAGCACTCCTGACGAGAGCTTCTTGAGTTTGCCGATGTATTTCGCCTGTTGACCACGCATTTGGCTACCTTAAGAGAGTCATAGTTACTCCTGTCAGTTGCTCCCCGTTTTACCACAGTCACATTTTCAAACTTCCTCTAGCCAGGTCACCTGAAGCGATACGCCATTATCTGTCGATATAAAGACTGTCACAGTACTCCTGACGGGAGCTTCTCGAGTTTGCCGATGTATTTCGCCTCTTGACGAGGCATTTGGCTACCTTAAAAGAGTCATAGTTACTCATGTCAGTTACTCCCCGTTTTACAACAGCCACATCTGCAAGCTTACTCTGGCCAGTTTACCAGAGGCGATACGCCAATATCTGTCAACATAAAGACTTTCACAGCACTCCTGATGGGAGCTTCTCGAGTTTGTCGATGTATTTCTCCGGTTGACGAGGCATTTGGCTACCTTAAGAGAGTCATAGTTACTCCTGTCAGTTGCTCCCCGTTTTTCCACAGTCACATTTTCAAGCTTCCTCTAGCCAGTTCACCTGACGCGATAGGCCATTGTTTGTCAACCTAATGTCTTTCACAGTACTCCTGCCGGCAGCTTCTCGAGTTTGCCGATGTATTTCGCCTGTTGAGGAGGCATTTGGATACCTTAAGAGAGTCATAGTTACTCCTGTCAGTTGCTCCCCGTTTTACCACAGTCACAGTTTCAAACTTCCTCTAGCCAGGTCACCTGAAGCGATACGCCATTATCTGTCGACATAAAGACTGTCACAGTACTCCTGCCGGGAGCTTCTCGAGTTTGCCGATGTATTTCGCCTCTTGACGAGGCATTTGGCTACCTTAAGAGAGTCATAGTTACTCCTGTCAGTTACTCCCCGTTTTACAACAGTCACATCTACAAGCTTACTCTGGCCAGTTCACCTGAAGCGATACGCCATTATCTGTCAACCTATAGACTTTCACAGCACTCCTGATGGGAGCTTCTCGAGTTTGCCGAGGTATTTCTCCGGTTGACGAGGCATTTGGCTACCTTAAGAGAGTCATAGTTACTCCTGTCAGTTGCTCCCCGTTTTTCCACAGTCACATTTTCAAGCTTCCTCTAGCCAGTTCACCTGACGCGATAGGCCATTGTTTGTCAACCTAATGTCTTTCACAGTACTCCTGCCGGCAGCTTCTCGAGTTTGCCGATGTATTTCGCCTGTTGAGGAGGCATTTGGATACCTTAAGAGAGTCATAGTTACTCCTGTCAGTTGCTCCCCGTTTTACCACAGTCACAGTTTCAAACTTCCTCTAGCCAGGTCACCTGAAGCGATACGCCATTATCTGTCGATATAAAGACTGTCACAGTACTCCTGACGGGAGCTTCTCGAGTTTGCCGATGTATTTCGCCTGTTGACCACGCATTTGGCTACCTTAAGAGAGTCATAGTTACTCCTGTCAGTTGCTCCCCGTTTTACCACAGTCACATTTTCAAGGTTTCACTAGCCAGTTCACCTGAAGCGATACGCCATTATCTGTCAACCTATAGACTTTCACAGCACTCCTGATGGGAGCTTCTCGAGTTTGCCGAGGTATTTCTCCGGTTGACGAGGCATTTGGCTACCTTAAAAGAGTCATAGTTACTCCTGTCAGTTACTCCCCGTTTTACAACAGCCACATCTACAAGCTTACTCTGGCCAGTTTACCAGAGGCGATACGCCAATATCTGTCAACATAAAGACTTTCACAGCACTCCTGATGGGAGCTTCTCGAGTTTGTCGATGTATTTCTCCGGTTGACGAGGCATTTGGCTACCTTAAGAGAGTCATAGTTACTCCTGTCAGTTGCTCCCCGTTTTACCACAGTCACAATTTCAAGCTTCCTCTAGCCAGTTCCCCTGAAGCGATACGCCTTTATCTGTCAACCTATAAACTTTCACAGCACTCCTGACGAGAGCTTCTTGAGTTTGCCGATGTATTTCGCCTGTTGACCACGCATTTGGCTACCTTAAGAGAGTCATAGTTACTCCTGTCAGTTGCTCCCCGTTTTACCACAGTCACATTTTCAAACTTCCTCTAGCCAGGTCACCTGAAGCGATACGCCATTATCTGTCGATATAAAGACTGTCACAGTACTCCTGACGGGAGCTTCTCGAGTTTGCCGATGTATTTCGCCTCTTGACGAGGCATTTGGCTACCTTAAAAGAGTCATAGTTACTCATGTCAGTTACTCCCCGTTTTACAACAGCCACATCTGCAAGCTTACTCTGGCCAGTTTACCAGAGGCGATACGCCAATATCTGTCAACATAAAGACTTTCACAGCACTCCTGATGGGAGCTTCTCGAGTTTGTCGATGTATTTCTCCGGTTGACGAGGCATTTGGCTACCTTAAGAGAGTCATAGTTACTCCTGTCAGTTGCTCCCCGTTTTTCCACAGTCACATTTTCAAGCTTCCTCTAGCCAGTTCACCTGACGCGATAGGCCATTGTTTGTCAACCTAATGTCTTTCACAGTACTCCTGCCGGCAGCTTCTCGAGTTTGCCGATGTATTTCGCCTGTTGAGGAGGCATTTGGATACCTTAAGAGAGTCATAGTTACTCCTGTCAGTTGCTCCCCGTTTTACCACAGTCACAGTTTCAAACTTCCTCTAGCCAGGTCACCTGAAGCGATACGCCATTATCTGTCGACATAAAGACTGTCACAGTACTCCTGCCGGGAGCTTCTCGAGTTTGCCGATGTATTTCGCCTCTTGACGAGGCATTTGGCTACCTTAAGAGAGTCATAGTTACTCCTGTCAGTTACTCCCCGTTTTACAACAGTCACATCTACAAGCTTACTCTGGCCAGTTCACCTGAAGCGATACGCCATTATCTGTCAACCTATAGACTTTCACAGCACTCCTGATGGGAGCTTCTCGAGTTTGCCGAGGTATTTCTCCGGTTGACGAGGCATTTGGCTACCTTAAGAGAGTCATAGTTACTCCTGTCAGTTGCTCCCCGTTATACCACAGTCACATTTTCAAGCTTCCTCTAGCCAGTTCACCTGACGCGATACGCCATTGTCTGTCAATCTAATGTCTTTCACAGTACTCCTGCCGGGAGCTTCTCGAGTTTGCCGATGTATTTCGCCTGTTGAGGAGGCATCTGGATACCTTAAGAGAGTCATAGTTACTCCTGTCAGTTGCTCCCCGTTTTACCACAGTCACATTTTCAAACTTCCTCTAGCCAGGTCACCTGAAGCGATACGCCATTATCTGTCGATATAAAGACTGTCACAGTACTCCTGACGGGAGCTTCTCGAGTTTGCCGATGTATTTCGCCTCTTGACGAGGCATTTGGCTACCTTAAAAGAGTCATAGTTACTCCTGTCAGTTACTCCCCGTTTTACAACAGCCACATCTACAAGCTTACTCTGGCCAGTTTACCAGAGGCGATACGCCAATATCTGTCAACATAAAGACTTTCACAGCACTCCTGATGGGAGCTTCTCGAGTTTGTCGATGTATTTCTCCGGTTGACGAGGCATTTGGCTACCTTAAGAGAGTCATAGTTACTCCTGTCAGTTGCTCCCCGTTTTTCCACAGTCACATTTTCAAGCTTCCTCTAGCCAGTTCACCTAACGCGATAGGCCATTGTTTGTCAACCTAATGTCTTTCACAGTACTCCTGCCGGCAGCTTCTCGAGTTTGTTGATGTATTTCGCCTGTTGAGGAGGCATTTGGATACCTTAAGAGAGTCATAGTTACTCCTGTCAGTTGCTCCCCGTTTTACCACAGTCACAGTTTCAAACTTCCTCTAGCCAGGTCACCTGAAGCGATACGCCATTATCTGTCGACATAAAGACTGTCACAGTACTCCTGCCGGGAGCTTCTCGAGTTTGCCGATGTATTTCGCCTGTTGACCACGCATTTGGCTACCTTAAGAGAGTCATAGTTACTCCTGTCAGTTGCTCCCCGTTTTACCACAGTCACATTTTCAAGGTTTCACTAGCCAGTTCACCTGAAGCGATACGCCATTATCTGTCAACCTATAGACTCTCACAGCACTCCTGATGGGAGCTTCTCGAGTTTGCCGAGGTATTTCTCCGGTTGACGAGGCATTTGGCTACCTTAAGAGAGTCATAGTTACTCCTGTCAGTTGCTCCCCGTTATACCACAGTCACATTTTCAAGCTTCCTCTAGCCAGTTAACCTGACGCGATACGCCATTGTCTGTCAATCTAATGTCTTTCACAGTACTCCTGCCGGGAGCTTCTCGAGTTTGCCGATGTATTTCGCCTGTTGAGGAGGCATCTGGATACCTTAAGAGAGTCATAGTTACTCCTGTCAGTTGCTCCCCGTTTTACCACAGTCACATTTTCAAACTTCCTCTAGCCAGGTCACCTGAAGCGATACGCCATTATCTGTCGATATAAAGACTGTCATAGTACTCCTGACGGGAGCTTCTCGAGTTTGCCGATGTATTTCGCCTCTTGACGAGGCATTTGGCTACCTTAAAAGAGTCATAGTTACTCCTGTCAGTTACTCCCCGTTTTACAACAGCCACATCTGCAAGCTTACTCTGGCCAGTTTACCAGAGGCGATACGCCAATATCTGTCAACATAAAGACTTTCACAGCACTCCTGATGGGAGCTTCTCGAGTTTGTCGATGTATTTCTCCGGTTGACGAGGCATTTGGCTACCTTAAGAGAGTCATAGTTACTCCTGTCAGTTGCTCCCCGTTTTTCCACAGTCACATTTTCAAGCTTCCTCTAGCCAGTTCACCTGACGCGATAGGCCATTGTTTGTCAACCTAATGTCTTTCACAGTACTCCTGCCGGCAGCTTCTCGAGTTTGCCGATGTATTTCGCCTGTTGAGGAGGCATTTGGATACCTTAAGAGAGTCATAGTTTTTCCTGTCAGTTGCTCCCCGTTTTACCACAGTCACAGTTTCAAACTTCCTCTAGCCAGGTCACCTGAAGCGATACGCCATTATCTGTCGACATAAAGACTGTCACAGTACTCCTGCCGGGAGCTTCTCGAGTTTGCCGATGTATTTCGCCTCTTGACGAGGCATTTGGCTACCTTAAGAGAGTCATAGTTACTCCTGTCAGTTACTCCCCGTTTTACAACAGTCACATCTACAAGCTTACTCTGGCCAGTTCACCTGAAGCGATACGCCATTATCTGTCAACCTATAGACTTTCACAGCACTCCTGATGGGAGCGTCTCGAGTTTGCCGAGGTATTTCTCCGGTTGACGAGGCATTTGGCTACCTTAAGAGAGTCATAGTTACTCCTGTCAGTTGCTCCCCGTTATACCACAGTCACATTTTCAAGCTTCCTCTAGCCAGTTCACCTGACGCGATACGCCATTGTCTGTCAATCTAATGTCTTTCACAGTACTCCTGCCGGGAGCTTCTCGAGTTTGCCGATGTATTTCGCCTGTTGAGGAGGCATCTGGATACCTTAAGAGAGTCATAGTTACTCCTGTCAGTTGCTCCCCGTTTTACCACAGTCACATTTTCAAACTTCCTCTAGCCAGGTCACCTTAAGCGATACGCCATTATCTGTCGATATAAAGACTGTCACAGTACTCCTGACGGGAGCTTCTCGAGTTTGCCGATGTATTTCGCCTCTTGACGAGGCATTTGGCTACCTTAAAAGAGTCATAGTTACTCCTGTCAGTTACTCCCCGTTTTACAACAGCCACATCTACAAGCTTACTCTGGCCAGTTTACCAGAGGCGATACGCCAATATCTGTCAACATAAAGACTTTCACAGCACTCCTGATGGGAGCTTCTCGAGTTTGTCGATGTATTTCTCCGGTTGACGAGGCATTTGGCTACCTTAAGAGAGTCATAGTTACTCCTGTCAGTTGCTCCCCGTTTTTCCACAGTCACATTTTCAAGCTTCCTCTAGCCAGTTCACCTAACGCGATAGGCCATTGTTTGTCAACCTAATGTCTTTCACAGTACTCCTGCCGGCAGCTTCTCGAGTTTGTTGATGTATTTCGCCTGTTGAGGAGGCATTTGGATACCTTAAGAGAGTCATAGTTACTCCTGTCAGTTGCTCCCCGTTTTACCACAGTCACATTTTCAAGGTTTCACTAGCCAGTTCACCTGAAGCGATACGCCATTATCTGTCAACCTATAGACTTTCACAGCACTCCTGATGGGAGCTTCTCGAGTTTGCCGAGGTATTTCTCCGGTTGACGAGGCATTTGGCTACCTTAAGAGAGTCATAGTTACTCCTGTCAGTTGCTCCCCGTTATACCACAGTCACATTTTCAAGCTTCCTCTAGCCAGTTCACCTGACGCGATACGCCATTGTCTGTCAATCTAATGTCTTTCACAGTACTCCTGCCGGGAGCTTCTCGAGTTTGCCGATGTATTTCGCCTGTTGAGGAGGCATCTGGATACCTTAAGAGAGTCATAGTTACTCCTGTCAGTTGCTCCCCGTTTTACCACAGTCACATTTTCAAACTTCCTCTAGCCAGGTCACCTGAAGCGATACGCCATTATCTGTCGATATAAAGACTGTCATAGTACTCCTGACGGGAGCTTCTCGAGTTTGCCGATGTATTTCGCCTCTTGACGAGGCATTTGGCTACCTTAAAAGAGTCATAGTTACTCCTGTCAGTTACTCCCCGTTTTACAACAGCCACATCTGCAAGCTTACTCTGGCCAGTTTACCAGAGGCGATACGCCAATATCTGTCAACATAAAGACTTTCACAGCACTCCTGATGGGAGCTTCTCGAGTTTGTCGATGTATTTCTCCGGTTGACGAGGCATTTGGCTACCTTAAGAGAGTCATAGTTACTCCTGTCAGTTGCTCCCCGTTTTTCCACAGTCACATTTTCAAGCTTCCTCTAGCCAGTTCACCTAACGCGATAGGCCATTGTTTGTCAACCTAATGTCTTTCACAGTACTCCTGCCGGCAGCTTCTCGAGTTTGTTGATGTATTTCGCCTGTTGAGGAGGCATTTGGATACCTTAAGAGAGTCATAGTTACTCCTGTCAGTTGCTCCCCGTTTTACCACAGTCACAGTTTCAAACTTCCTCTAGCCAGGTCACCTGAAGCGATACGCCATTATCTGTCGACATAAAGACTGTCACAGTACTCCTGCCGGGAGCTTCTCGAGTTTGCCGATGTATTTCGCCTGTTGACCACGCATTTGGCTACCTTAAGAGAGTCATAGTTACTCCTGTCAGTTGCTCCCCGTTTTACCACAGTCACATTTTCAAGGTTTCACTAGCCAGTTCACCTGAAGCGATACGCCATTATCTGTCAACCTATAGACTTTCACAGCACTCCTGATGGGAGCTTCTCGAGTTTGCCGAGGTATTTCTCCGGTTGACGAGGCATTTGGCTACCTTAAGAGAGTCATAGTTACTCCTGTCAGTTGCTCCCCGTTATACCACAGTCACATTTTCAAGCTTCCTCTAGCCAGTTCACCTGACGCGATACGCCATTGTCTGTCAATCTAATGTCTTTCACAGTACTCCTGCCGGGAGCTTCTCGAGTTTGCCGATGTATTTCGCCTGTTGAGGGGGCATTTGGATACCTTAAGAGAGTCATAGTTACTCCTGTCAGTTGCTCCCCGTTTTACCACAGTCACATTTTCAAACTTCCTCTAGCCAGGTCACCTGAAGCGATACGCCATTATCTGTCGATATAAAGACTGTCACAGTACTCCTGACGGGAGCTTCTCGAGTTTGCCGATGTATTTCGCCTGTTGACCACGCATTTGGCTACCTTAAGAGAGTCATAGTTACTCCTGTCAGTTGCTCCCCGTTTTACCACAGTCACATTTTCAAGGTTTCACTAGCCAGTTCACCTGAAGCGATACGCCATTATCTGTCAACCTATAGACTTTCACAGCACTCCTGATGGGAGCTTCTCGAGTTTGCCGAGGTATTTCTCCGGTTGACGAGGCATTTGGCTACCTTAAGAGAGTCATAGTTACTCCTGTCAGTTGCTCCCCGTTATACCACAGTCACATTTTCAAGCTTCCTCTAGCCAGTTCACCTGACGCGATACGCCATTGTCTGTCAATCTAATGTCTTTCACAGTACTCCTGCCGGGAGCTTCTCGAGTTTGCCGATGTATTTCGCCTGTTGAGGAGGCATCTGGATACCTTAAGAGAGTCATAGTTACTCCTGTCAGTTGCTCCCCGTTTTACCACAGTCACATTTTCAAACTTCCTCTAGCCAGGTCACCTGAAGCGATACGCCATTATCTGTCGATATAAAGACTGTCACAGTACTCCTGACGGGAGCTTCTCGAGTTTGCCGATGTATTTCGCCTCTTGACGAGGCATTTGGCTACCTTAAAAGAGTCATAGTTACTCCTGTCAGTTACTCCCCGTTTTACAACAGCCACATCTACAAGCTTACTCTGGCCAGTTTACCAGAGGCGATACGCCAATATCTGTCAACATAAAGACTTTCACAGCACTCCTGATGGGAGCTTCTCGAGTTTGTCGATGTATTTCTCCGGTTGACGAGGCATTTGGCTACCTTAAGAGAGTCATAGTTACTCCTGTCAGTTGCTCCCCGTTTTTCCACAGTCACATTTTCAAGCTTCCTCTAGCCAGTTCACCTAACGCGATAGGCCATTGTTTGTCAACCTAATGTCTTTCACAGTACTCCTGCCGGCAGCTTCTCGAGTTTGTTGATGTATTTCGCCTGTTGAGGAGGCATTTGGATACCTTAAGAGAGTCATAGTTACTCCTGTCAGTTGCTCCCCGTTTTACCACAGTCACAGTTTCAAACTTCCTCTAGCCAGGTCACCTGAAGCGATACGCCATTATCTGTCGACATAAAGACTGTCACAGTACTCCTGCCGGGAGCTTCTCGAGTTTGCCGATGTATTTCGCCTGTTGACCACGCATTTGGCTACCTTAAGAGAGTCATAGTTACTCCTGTCAGTTGCTCCCCGTTTTACCACAGTCACATTTTCAAGGTTTCACTAGCCAGTTCACCTGAAGCGATACGCCATTATCTGTCAACCTATAGACTCTCACAGCACTCCTGATGGGAGCTTCTCGAGTTTGCCGAGGTATTTCTCCGGTTGACGAGGCATTTGGCTACCTTAAGAGAGTCATAGTTACTCCTGTCAGTTGCTCCCCGTTATACCACAGTCACATTTTCAAGCTTCCTCTAGCCAGTTAACCTGACGCGATACGCCATTGTCTGTCAATCTAATGTCTTTCACAGTACTCCTGCCGGGAGCTTCTCGAGTTTGCCGATGTATTTCGCCTGTTGAGGAGGCATCTGGATACCTTAAGAGAGTCATAGTTACTCCTGTCAGTTGCTCCCCGTTTTACCACAGTCACATTTTCAAACTTCCTCTAGCCAGGTCACCTGAAGCGATACGCCATTATCTGTCGATATAAAGACTGTCATAGTACTCCTGACGGGAGCTTCTCGAGTTTGCCGATGTATTTCGCCTCTTGACGAGGCATTTGGCTACCTTAAAAGAGTCATAGTTACTCCTGTCAGTTACTCCCCGTTTTACAACAGCCACATCTGCAAGCTTACTCTGGCCAGTTTACCAGAGGCGATACGCCAATATCTGTCAACATAAAGACTTTCACAGCACTCCTGATGGGAGCTTCTCGAGTTTGTCGATGTATTTCTCCGGTTGACGAGGCATTTGGCTACCTTAAGAGAGTCATAGTTACTCCTGTCAGTTGCTCCCCGTTTTTCCACAGTCACATTTTCAAGCTTCCTCTAGCCAGTTCACCTGACGCGATAGGCCATTGTTTGTCAACCTAATGTCTTTCACAGTACTCCTGCCGGCAGCTTCTCGAGTTTGCCGATGTATTTCGCCTGTTGAGGAGGCATTTGGATACCTTAAGAGAGTCATAGTTTTTCCTGTCAGTTGCTCCCCGTTTTACCACAGTCACAGTTTCAAACTTCCTCTAGCCAGGTCACCTGAAGCGATACGCCATTATCTGTCGACATAAAGACTGTCACAGTACTCCTGCCGGGAGCTTCTCGAGTTTGCCGATGTATTTCGCCTCTTGACGAGGCATTTGGCTACCTTAAGAGAGTCATAGTTACTCCTGTCAGTTACTCCCCGTTTTACAACAGTCACATCTACAAGCTTACTCTGGCCAGTTCACCTGAAGCGATACGCCATTATCTGTCAACCTATAGACTTTCACAGCACTCCTGATGGGAGCGTCTCGAGTTTGCCGAGGTATTTCTCCGGTTGACGAGGCATTTGGCTACCTTAAGAGAGTCATAGTTACTCCTGTCAGTTGCTCCCCGTTATACCACAGTCACATTTTCAAGCTTCCTCTAGCCAGTTCACCTGACGCGATACGCCATTGTCTGTCAATCTAATGTCTTTCACAGTACTCCTGCCGGGAGCTTCTCGAGTTTGCCGATGTATTTCGCCTGTTGAGGAGGCATCTGGATACCTTAAGAGAGTCATAGTTACTCCTGTCAGTTGCTCCCCGTTTTACCACAGTCACATTTTCAAACTTCCTCTAGCCAGGTCACCTTAAGCGATACGCCATTATCTGTCGATATAAAGACTGTCACAGTACTCCTGACGGGAGCTTCTCGAGTTTGCCGATGTATTTCGCCTCTTGACGAGGCATTTGGCTACCTTAAAAGAGTCATAGTTACTCCTGTCAGTTACTCCCCGTTTTACAACAGCCACATCTACAAGCTTACTCTGGCCAGTTTACCAGAGGCGATACGCCAATATCTGTCAACATAAAGACTTTCACAGCACTCCTGATGGGAGCTTCTCGAGTTTGTCGATGTATTTCTCCGGTTGACGAGGCATTTGGCTACCTTAAGAGAGTCATAGTTACTCCTGTCAGTTGCTCCCCGTTTTTCCACAGTCACATTTTCAAGCTTCCTCTAGCCAGTTCACCTAACGCGATAGGCCATTGTTTGTCAACCTAATGTCTTTCACAGTACTCCTGCCGGCAGCTTCTCGAGTTTGTTGATGTATTTCGCCTGTTGAGGAGGCATTTGGATACCTTAAGAGAGTCATAGTTACTCCTGTCAGTTGCTCCCCGTTTTACCACAGTCACATTTTCAAGGTTTCACTAGCCAGTTCACCTGAAGCGATACGCCATTATCTGTCAACCTATAGACTTTCACAGCACTCCTGATGGGAGCTTCTCGAGTTTGCCGAGGTATTTCTCCGGTTGACGAGGCATTTGGCTACCTTAAGAGAGTCATAGTTACTCCTGTCAGTTGCTCCCCGTTATACCACAGTCACATTTTCAAGCTTCCTCTAGCCAGTTCACCTGACGCGATACGCCATTGTCTGTCAATCTAATGTCTTTCACAGTACTCCTGCCGGGAGCTTCTCGAGTTTGCCGATGTATTTCGCCTGTTGAGGAGGCATCTGGATACCTTAAGAGAGTCATAGTTACTCCTGTCAGTTGCTCCCCGTTTTACCACAGTCACATTTTCAAACTTCCTCTAGCCAGGTCACCTGAAGCGATACGCCATTATCTGTCGATATAAAGACTGTCATAGTACTCCTGACGGGAGCTTCTCGAGTTTGCCGATGTATTTCGCCTCTTGACGAGGCATTTGGCTACCTTAAAAGAGTCATAGTTACTCCTGTCAGTTACTCCCCGTTTTACAACAGCCACATCTGCAAGCTTACTCTGGCCAGTTTACCAGAGGCGATACGCCAATATCTGTCAACATAAAGACTTTCACAGCACTCCTGATGGGAGCTTCTCGAGTTTGTCGATGTATTTCTCCGGTTGACGAGGCATTTGGCTACCTTAAGAGAGTCATAGTTACTCCTGTCAGTTGCTCCCCGTTTTTCCACAGTCACATTTTCAAGCTTCCTCTAGCCAGTTCACCTAACGCGATAGGCCATTGTTTGTCAACCTAATGTCTTTCACAGTACTCCTGCCGGCAGCTTCTCGAGTTTGTTGATGTATTTCGCCTGTTGAGGAGGTATTTGGATACCTTAAGAGAGTCATAGTTACTCCTGTCAGTTGCTCCCCGTTTTACCACAGTCACAGTTTCAAACTTCCTCTAGCCAGGTCACCTGAAGCGATACGCCATTATCTGTCGACATAAAGACTGTCACAGTACTCCTGCCGGGAGCTTCTCGAGTTTGCCGATGTATTTCGCCTGTTGACCACGCATTTGGCTACCTTAAGAGAGTCATAGTTACTCCTGTCAGTTGCTCCCCGTTTTACCACAGTCACATTTTCAAGGTTTCACTAGCCAGTTCACCTGAAGCGATACGCCATTATCTGTCAACCTATAGACTTTCACAGCACTCCTGATGGGAGCTTCTCGAGTTTGCCGAGGTATTTCTCCGGTTGACGAGGCATTTGGCTACCTTAAGAGAGTCATAGTTACTCCTGTCAGTTGCTCCCCGTTATACCACAGTCACATTTTCAAGCTTCCTCTAGCCAGTTCACCTGACGCGATACGCCATTGTCTGTCAATCTAATGTCTTTCACAGTACTCCTGCCGGGAGCTTCTCGAGTTTGCCGATGTATTTCGCCTGTTGAGGGGGCATTTGGATACCTTAAGAGAGTCATAGTTACTCCTGTCAGTTGCTCCCCGTTTTACCACAGTCACATTTTCAAACTTCCTCTAGCCAGGTCACCTGAAGCGATACGCCATTATCTGTCGATATAAAGACTGTCACAGTACTCCTGACGGGAGCTTCTCGAGTTTGCCGATGTATTTCGCCTGTTGACCACGCATTTGGCTACCTTAAGAGAGTCATAGTTACTCCTGTCAGTTGCTCCCCGTTTTACCACAGTCACATTTTCAAGGTTTCACTAGCCAGTTCACCTGAAGCGATACGCCATTATCTGTCAACCTATAGACTTTCACAGCACTCCTGATGGGAGCTTCTCGAGTTTGCCGAGGTATTTCTCCGGTTGACGAGGCATTTGGCTACCTTAAGAGAGTCATAGTTACTCCTGTCAGTTGCTCCCCGTTATACCACAGTCACATTTTCAAGCTTCCTCTAGCCAGTTCACCTGACGCGATACGCCATTGTCTGTCAATCTAATGTCTTTCACAGTACTCCTGCCGGGAGCTTCTCGAGTTTGCCGATGTATTTCGCCTGTTGAGGGGGCATTTGGATACCTTAAGAGAGTCATAGTTACTCCTGTCAGTTGCTCCCCGTTTTACCACAGTCACATTTTCAAACTTCCTCTAGCCAGGTCACCTGAAGCGATACGCCATTATCTGTCGATATAAAGACTGTCACAGTACTCCTGACGGGAGCTTCTCGAGTTTGCCGATGTATTTCGCCTGTTGACCACGCATTTGGCTACCTTAAGAGAGTCATAGTTACTCCTGTCAGTTGCTCCCCGTTTTACCACACTCACATTTTCAAGGTTTCACTAGCCAGTTCACCTGAAGCGATACGCCATTATCTGTCAACCTATAGACTTTCACAGCACTCCTGATGGGAGCTTCTCGAGTTTGCCGAGGTATTTCTCCGGTTGACGAGGCATTTGGCTACCTTAAGAGAGTCATAGTTACTCCTGTCAGTTGCTCCCCGTTATACCACAGTCACATTTTCAAGCTTCCTCTAGCCAGTTCACCTGACGCGATACGCCATTGTCTGTCAATCTAATGTCTTTCACAGTACTCCTGCCGGGAGCTTCTCGAGTTTGCCGATGTATTTCGCCTGTTGAGGAGGCATCTGGATACCTTAAGAGAGTCATAGTTACTCCTGTCAGTTGCTCCCCGTTTTACCACAGTCACATTTTCAAACTTCCTCTAGCCAGGTCACCTGAAGCGATACGCCATTATCTGTCGATATAAAGACTGTCACAGTACTCCTGACGGGAGCTTCTCGAGTTTGCCGATGTATTTCGCCTCTTGACGAGGCATTTGGCTACCTTAAAAGAGTCATAGTTACTCCTGTCAGTTACTCCCCGTTTTACAACAGCCACATCTACAAGCTTACTCTGGCCAGTTTACCAGAGGCGATACGCCAATATCTGTCAACATAAAGACTTTCACAGCACTCCTGATGGGAGCTTCTCGAGTTTGTCGATGTATTTCTCCGGTTGACGAGGCATTTGGCTACCTTAAGAGAGTCATAGTTACTCCTGTCAGTTGCTCCCCGTTTTTCCACAGTCACATTTTCAAGCTTCCTCTAGCCAGTTCACCTAACGCGATAGGCCATTGTTTGTCAACCTAATGTCTTTCACAGTACTCCTGCCGGCAGCTTCTCGAGTTTGTTGATGTATTTCGCCTGTTGAGGAGGCATTTGGATACCTTAAGAGAGTCATAGTTACTCCTGTCAGTTGCTCCCCGTTTTACCACAGTCACAGTTTCAAACTTCCTCTAGCCAGGTCACCTGAAGCGATACGCCATTATCTGTCGACATAAAGACTGTCACAGTACTCCTGCCGGGAGCTTCTCGAGTTTGCCGATGTATTTCGCCTGTTGACCACGCATTTGGCTACCTTAAGAGAGTCATAGTTACTCCTGTCAGTTGCTCCCCGTTTTACCACAGTCACATTTTCAAGGTTTCACTAGCCAGTTCACCTGAAGCGATACGCCATTATCTGTCAACCTATAGACTTTCACAGCACTCCTGATGGGAGCTTCTCGAGTTTGCCGAGGTATTTCTCCGGTTGACGAGGCATTTGGCTACCTTAAGAGAGTCATAGTTACTCCTGTCAGTTGCTCCCCGTTATACCACAGTCACATTTTCAAGCTTCCTCTAGCCAGTTCACCTGACGCGATACGCCATTGTCTGTCAATCTAATGTCTTTCACAGTACTCCTGCCGGGAGCTTCTCGAGTTTGCCGATGTATTTCGCCTGTTGAGGAGGCATCTGGATACCTTAAGAGAGTCATAGTTACTCCTGTCAGTTGCTCCCCGTTTTACCACAGTCACATTTTCAGACTTCCTCTAGCCAGGTCACCTGAAGCGATACGCCATTATCTGTCGATATAAAGACTGTCATAGTACTCCTGACGGGAGCTTCTCGAGTTTGCCGATGTATTTCGCCTCTTGACGAGGCATTTGGCTACCTTAAAAGAGTCATAGTTACTCCTGTCAGTTACTCCCCGTTTTACAACAGCCACATCTACAAGCTTACTCTGGCCAGTTTACCAGAGGCGATACGCCAATATCTGTCAACATAAAGACTTTCACAGCACTCCTGATGGGAGCTTCTCGAGTTTGTCGATGTATTTCTCCGGTTGACGAGGCATTTGGCTACCTTAAGAGAGTCATAGTTACTCCTGTCAGTTGCTCCCCGTTTTTCCACAGTCACATTTTCAAGCTTCCTCTAGCCAGTTCACCTAACGCGATAGGCCATTGTTTGTCAACCTAATGTCTTTCACAGTACTCCTGCCGGCAGCTTCTCGAGTTTGTTGATGTATTTCGCCTGTTGAGGAGGCATTTGGATACCTTAAGAGAGTCATAGTTACTCCTGTCAGTTGCTCCCCGTTTTACCACAGTCACAGTTTCAAACTTCCTCTAGCCAGGTCACCTGAAGCGATACGCCATTATCTGTCGACATAAAGACTGTCACAGTACTCCTGCCGGGAGCTTCTCGAGTTTGCCGATGTATTTCGCCTGTTGACCACGCATTTGGCTACCTTAAGAGAGTCATAGTTACTCCTGTCAGTTGCTCCCCGTTTTACCACAGTCACATTTTCAAGGTTTCACTAGCCAGTTCACCTGAAGCGATACGCCATTATCTGTCAACCTATAGACTTTCACAGCACTCCTGATGGGAGCTTCTCGAGTTTGCCGAGGTATTTCTCCGGTTGACGAGGCATTTGGCTACCTTAAGAGAGTCATAGTTACTCCTGTCAGTTGCTCCCCGTTATACCACAGTCACATTTTCAAGCTTCCTCTAGCCAGTTCACCTGACGCGATACGCCATTGTCTGTCAATCTAATGTCTTTCACAGTACTCCTGCCGGGAGCTTCTCGAGTTTGCCGATGTATTTCGCCTGTTGAGGGGGCATTTGGATACCTTAAGAGAGTCATAGTTACTCCTGTCAGTTGCTCCCCGTTTTACCACAGTCACATTTTCAAACTTCATCTAGCCAGGTCACCTGAAGCGATACGCCATTATCTGTCGATATAAAGACTGTCACAGTACTCCTGACGGGAGCTTCTCGAGTTTGCCGATGTATTTCGCCTCTTGACGAGGCATTTGGCTACCTTAAAAGAGTCATAGTTACTCCTGTCAGTTACTCCCCGTTTTACAACAGCCACATCTACAAGCTTACTCTGGCCAGTTTACCAGAGGCGATACGCCAATATCTGTCAACATAAAGACTTTCACAGCACTCCTGATGGGAGCTTCTCGAGTTTGTCGATGTATTTCTCCGGTTGACGAGGCATTTGGCTACCTTAAGAGAGTCATAGTTACTCCTGTCAGTTGCTCCCCGTTTTTCCACAGTCACATTTTCAAGCTTCCTCTAGCCAGTTCACCTGACGCGATAGGCCATTGTTTGTCAACCTAATGTCTTTCACAGTACTCCTGCCGGCAGCTTCTCGAGTTTGCCGATGTATTTCGCATGTTGAGGAGGCATTTGGATACCTTAAGAGAGTCATAGTTACTCCTGTCAGTTGCTCCCCGTTTTACCACAGTCACAGTTTCAAACTTCCTCTAGCCAGGTCACCTGAAGCGATACGCCATTATCTGTCGACATAAAGACTGTCACAGTACTCCTGCCGGGAGCTTCTCGAGATTGCCGATGTATTTCGCCTCTTGACGAGGCATTTGGCTACCTTAAGAGAGGCATAGTTACTCCTGTCAGTTACTCCCCGTTTTACAACAGTCACATCTACAAGCTTACTCTGGCCAGTTCACCTGAAGCGATACGCCATTATCTGTCAACCTATTGACTTTCACAGCACTCCTGACGGGAGCTTCTCGAGTTTGCCGATGTATTTCGCCTGTTGACCACGCATTTGGCTACCTTAAGAGAGTCATAGTTACTCCTGTCAGTTGCTCCCCGTTTTACCACAGTCACAATTTCAAGCTTCCTCTAGCCAGTTCCCCTGAAGCGATACGCCATTATCTGTCAACCTATAGACTTTCACAGCACTCCTGACGAGAGCTTCTTGAGTTTGCCGATGTATTTCGCCTGTTGACCACGCATTTGGCTACCTTAAGAGAGTCATAGTTACTCCTGTCAGTTGCTCCCCGTTTTACCACAGTCACAATTTCAAGCTTCCTCTAGCCAGTTCCCCTGAAGCGATACGCCATTATCTGCCAACCTAAAGACTTTCACAGCACTCCTGATGGGAGCTTCTCGAGTTTGCCGAGGTATTTCTCCGGTTGACGAGGCATTTGGCTACCTTAAGAGAGTCATTGTTACTCCTGTCAGTTGCTCCCCGTTATACCACAGTCACATTTTCAAGCTTCCTCTAGCCAGTTCACCTAACGCGATACGCCATTGTCTGTCAACCTAATGTCTTCCACAGTACTCCTGCCGGGAGCTTCTCGAGTTTGCCGATGTATTTCGCCTGTTGAGGAGGCATTTGGATACCTTAAGAGAGTCATAGTTACTCCTGTCAGTTGCTCCCCGTTTTAATACAGTCACATCTTCAAACTTCCTCTAGCCAGGTCACCTGAAGCGATACGCCATTATCTGTCGACATAAAGACTGTCACAGTACTCCTGCCGGGAGCTTCTCGAGTTTGCCGATGTATTTCGCCTCTTGACGAGGCATTTGGCTACCTTAAGAGAGTCATAGTTACTCCTGTCAGTGCCTACCCGTTTTACAACAGCCACATCTACAAGCTTACTCTGGCCAGTTTACCAGAGGCGATACGCCCATATCTGTCAACATAAAGACTTTCACAGCACTCCTGATGGGAGCTTCTCGAGTTTTCCGATGTATTTCGCCTCCTGACGAGGCATTTGGCTACCTTAAGAGAGTCATAGTTACTCCTGTCAGTTGCTCCAGGATTTACCACAGTCACATTTTCAAGGTTTCACTAGCCAGTTCACCTGAAGCGATACGCCATTATCTGTCAACCTATAGACTTTCACAGCACTCCTGATGGGAGCTTCTCGAGGTTGCCGATGTATTTCGCCTGTTGACCACGCATTTGGCTACCTTAAGAGAGTCATAGTTACTCCTGTCAGTTGCTCCCCGTTTTACCACAGTCACAATTTCAAGCTTCCTCTAGCCAGTTCCCCTGAAGCGATACGCCATTATCTGTAAACCTATAGACTTTCACAGCACTCCTGACGGGAGCTTCTCGAGTTTGCCGATGTATTTCGCCTGTTGACCACGCATTTGGCTACCTTAAGAGAGTCATAGTTACTCCTGTCAGTTGCTCCCCGTTTTACCACAGTCACAATTTCAAGCTTCCTCTAGCCAGTTCCCCTGAAGCGATACGCCATTATCTGTCAACCTATAGACTTTCACAGCACTCCTGACGAGAGCTTCTTGAGTTTGCCGATGTATTTCGCCTGTTGACCACGCATTTGGCTACCTTAAGAGAGTCATAGTTACTCCTGTCAATTGCTCCCCGTTTTACCACAGTCACATTTTCAAACTTCCTCTAGCCAGGTCACCTGAAGCGATACGCCATTATCTGTCGATATAAAGACTGTCACAGTACTCCTGACGGGAGCTTCTCGAGTTTGCCGATGTATTTCGCCTGTTGACCACGCATTTGGCTACCTTAAGAGAGTCATAGTTACTCCTGTCAGTTGCTCCCCGTTTTACCACAGTCACAATTTCAAGCTTCCTCTAGCCAGTTCCCCTGAAGCGATACGCCATTATCTGTCAACCTATAGACTTTCACAGCACTCCTGACGAGAGCTTCTTGAGTTTGCCGATGTATTTCGCCTGTTGACCACGCATTTGGCTACCTTAAGAGAGTCATAGTTACTCCTGTCAGTTGCTCCCCGTTTTACCACAGTCACAATTTCAAGCTTCCTCTAGCCAGTTCCCCTGAAGCGATACGCCATTATCTGCCAACCTAAAGACTTTCACAGCACTCCTGATGGGAGCTTCTCGAGTTTGCCGAGGTATTTCTTCGGTTGACGAGGCATTTGGCTACCTTAAGAGAGTCATTGTTACTCCTGTCAGTTGCTCCCCGATATACCACAGTCACATTTTCAAGCTTCCTCTAGCCAGTTCACCTAACGCGATACGCCATTGTCTGTCAACCTAATGCCTTCTACAGTACTCCTGCCGGGAGCTTCTCGAGTTTGCCGATGTATTTCGCCTGTTGAGGAGGCATTTGGATACCTTAAGAGAGTCATAGTTACTCCTGTCAGTTGCTCCCCGTTTTAATACAGTCACATTTTCAAACTTCCTCTAGCCAGGTCACCTGAAGCGATACGCCATTATCTGTCGACATAAAGACTGTCACAGTACTCCTGCCGGGAGCTTCTCGAGTTTGCCGATGTATTTCGCCTCTTGACGAGGCATTTGGCTACCTTAAGAGAGTCATAGTTACTCCTGTCAGTGACTACCCGTTTTACAACAGCCACATCTACAAGCTTACTCTGGCCAGTTTACCAGAGGCGATACGCCCATATCTGTCAACATAAAGACTTTCACAGCACTCCTG
This sequence comes from Schistocerca serialis cubense, assembly GCF_023864345.2. Lineage (NCBI taxonomy): Eukaryota > Metazoa > Arthropoda > Insecta > Orthoptera > Acrididae > Schistocerca > Schistocerca serialis. Next base: position 968,488,163 of record NC_064640.1, read on the forward strand.
ATGGGAGCTTCTCGAGTTTTCCGATGTATTTCGCCTCCTGACGAGGCATTTGGCTACCTTAAGAGAGTCATAGTTACTCCTGTCAGTTGCTCCAGGATTTACCACAGTCACATTTTCAAGGTTTCACTAGCCAGTTCACCTGAAGCGATACGCCATTATCTGTCAACCTATAGACTTTCACAGCACTCCTGATGGGAGCTTCTCGAGGTTGCCGATGTATTTCGCCTGTTGACCACGCATTTGGCTACCTTAAGTGAGTCATAGTTACTCCTGTCAGTTGCTCCCCGTTTTACCACAGTCACAATTTCAAGCTTCCTCTAGCCAGTTCCCCTGAAGCGATACGCCATTATCTGTAAACCTATAGACTTTCACAGCACTCCTGACGGGAGCTTCTCGAGTTTGCCGATGTATTTCGCCTGTTGACCACGCATTTGGCTACCTTAAGAGAGTCATAGTTACTCCTGTCAGTTACTCCCCGTTTTACAACAGCCACATCTACAAGCTTACTCTGGCCAGTTTACCAGAGGCGATACGCCAATATCTGTCAACATAAAGACTTTCACAGCACTCCTGATGGGAGCTTCTCGAGTTTGTCGATGTATTTCTCCGGTTGACGAGGCATTTGGCTACCTTAAGAGAGTCATAGTTACTCCTGTCAGTTGCTCCCCGTTTTTCCACAGTCACATTTTCAAGCTTCCTCTAGCCAGTTCACCTGACGCGATAGGCCATTGTTTGTCAACCTAATGTCTTTCACAGTACTCCTGCCGGCAGCTTCTCGAGTTTGCCGATGTATTTCGCCTGTTGAGGAGGCATTTGGATACCTTAAGAGAGTCATAGTTACTCCTGTCAGTTGCTCCCCGTTTTACCACAGTCACAGTTTCAAACTTCCTCTAGCCAGGTCACCTGAAGCGATACGCCATTATCTGTCGACATAAAGACTGTCACAGTACTCCTGCCGGGAGCTTCTCGAGTTTGCCGATGTATTTCGCCTCTTGACGAGGCATTTGGCTACCTTAAGAGAGTCATAGTTACTCCTGTCAGTTACTCCCCGTTTTACAACAGTCACATCTACAAGCTTACTCTGGCCAGTTCACCTGAAGCGATACGCCATTATCTGTCAACCTATAGACTTTCACAGCACTCCTGATGGGAGCTTCTCGAGTTTGCCGAGGTATTTCTCCGGTTGACGAGGCATTTGGCTACCTTAAGAGAGTCATAGTTACTCCTGTCAGTTGCTCCCCGTTATACCACAGTCACATTTACAAGCTTCCTCTAGCCAGTTCACCTGACGCGATACGCCATTGTCTGTCAATCTAATGTCTTTCACAGTACTCCTGCCGGGAGCTTCTCGAGTTTGCCGATGTATTTCGCCTGTTGAGGAGGCATCTGGATACCTTAAGAGAGTCATAGTTACTCCTGTCAGTTGCTCCCCGTTTTACCACAGTCACATTTTCAAACTTCCTCTAGCCAGGTCACCTGAAGCGATACGCCATTATCTGTCGATATAAAGACTGTCACAGTACTCCTGACGGGAGCTTCTCGAGTTTGCCGATGTATTTCGCCTCTTGACGAGGCATTTGGCTACCTTAAAAGAGTCATAGTTACTCCTGTCAGTTACTCCCCGTTTTACAACAGCCACATCTACAAGCTTACTCTGGCCAGTTTACCAGAGGCGATACGCCAATATCTGTCAACATAAAGACTTTCACAGCACTCCTGATGGGAGCTTCTCGAGTTTGTCGATGTATTTCTCCGGTTGACGAGGCATTTGGCTACCTTAAGAGAGTCATAGTTACTCCTGTCAGTTGCTCCCCGTTTTTCCACAGTCACATTTTCAAGCTTCATCTAGCCAGTTCACCTGACGCGATAGGCCATTGTTTGTCAACCTAATGTCTTTCACAGTACTCCTGCCGGCAGCTTCTCGAGTTTGTTGATGTATTTCGCCTGTTGAGGAGGCATTTGGATACCTTAAGAGAGTCATAGTTACTCCTGTCAGTTGCTCCCCGTTTTACCACAGTCACAGTTTCAAACTTCCTCTAGCCAGGTCACCTGAAGCGATACGCCATTATCTGTCGACATAAAGACTGTCACAGTACTCCTGCCGGGAGCTTCTCGAGTTTGCCGATGTATTTCGCCTGTTGACCACGCATTTGGCTACCTTAAGAGAGTCATAGTTACTCCTGTCAGTTGCTCCCCGTTTTACCACAGTCACATTTTCAAGGTTTCACTAGCCAGTTCACCTGAAGCGATACGCCATTATCTGTCAACCTATAGACTTTCACAGCACTCCTGATGGGAGCTTCTCGAGTTTGCCGAGGTATTTCTCCGGTTGACGAGGCATTTGGCTACCTTAAGAGAGTCATAGTTACTCCTGTCAGTTGCTCCCCGTTATACCACAGTCACATTTTCAAGCTTCCTCTAGCCAGTTCACCTGACGCGATACGCCATTGTCTGTCAATCTAATGTCTTTCACAGTACTCCTGCCGGGAGCTTCTCGAGTTTGCCGATGTATTTCGCCTGTTGAGGGGGCATTTGGATACCTTAAGAGAGTCATAGTTACTCCTGTCAGTTGCTCCCCGTTTTACCACAGTCACATTTTCAAACTTCCTCTAGCCAGGTCACCTGAAGCGATACGCCATTATCTGTCGATATAAAGACTGTCACAGTACTCCTGACGGGAGCTTCTCGAGTTTGCCGATGTATTTCGCCTCTTGACGAGGCATTTGGCTACCTTAAAAGAGTCATAGTTACTCCTGTCAGTTACTCCCCGTTTTACAACAGCCACATCTACAAGCTTACTCTGGCCAGTTTACCAGAGGCGATACGCCAATATCTGTCAACATAAAGACTTTCACAGCACTCCTGATGGGAGCTTCTCGAGTTTGTCGATGTATTTCTCCGGTTGACGAGGCATTTGGCTACCTTAAGAGAGTCATAGTTACTCCTGTCAGTTGCTCCCCGTTTTTCCACAGTCACATTTTCAAGCTTCCTCTAGCCAGTTCACCTGACGCGATAGGCCATTGTTTGTCAACCTAATGTCTTTCACAGTACTCCTGCCGGCAGCTTCTCGAGTTTGCCGATGTATTTCGCATGTTGAGGAGGCATTTGGATACCTTAAGAGAGTCATAGTTACTCCTGTCAGTTGCTCCCCGTTTTACCACAGTCACAGTTTCAAACTTCCTCTAGCCAGGTCACATGAAGCGATACGCCATTATCTGTCGACATAAAGACTGTCACAGTACTCCTGCCGGGAGCTTCTCGAGATTGCCGATGTATTTCGCCTCTTGACGAGGCATTTGGCTACATTAAGAGAGGCATAGTTACTCCTGTCAGTTACTCCCCGTTTTACAACAGTCACATCTACAAGCTTACTCTGGCCAGTTCACCTGAAGCGATACGCCATTATCTGTCAACCTATTGACTTTCACAGAACTCCTGACGGGAGCTTCTCGAGTTTGCCGATGTATTTCGCCTGTTGACCACGCATTTGGCTACCTTAAGAGAGTCATAGTTACTCCTGTCAGTTGCTCCAGGATTTACCACAGTCACATTTTCAAGGTTTCACTAGCCAGTTCACCTGAAGCGATACGCCATTATCTGTCAACCTATAGACTTTCACAGCACTCCTGATGGGAGCTTCTCGAGGTTGCCGATGTATTTCGCCTGTTGACCACGCATTTGGCTACCTTAAGTGAGTCATAGTTACTCCTGTCAGTTGCTCCCCGTTTTACCACAGTCACAATTTCAAGCTTCCTCTAGCCAGTTCCCCTGAAGCGATACGCCATTATCTGTAAACCTATAGACTTTCACAGCACTCCTGACGGGAGCTTCTCGAGTTTGCCGATGTATTTCGCCTGTTGACCACGCATTTGGCTACCTTAAGAGAGTCATAGTTACTCCTGTCAGTTGCTCCCCGTTTTACCACAGTCACAATTTCAAGCTTCCTCTAGCCAGTTCCCCTGAAGCGATACGCCATTATCTGTCAACCTATAGACTTTCACAGCACTCCTGACGAGAGCTTCTTGAGTTTGCCGATGTATTTCGCCTGTTGACCACGCATTTGGCTACCTTAAGAGAGTCATAGTTACTCCTGTCAGTTGCTCCCCGTTTTACCACAGTCACATTTTCAAACTTCCTCTAGCCAGGTCACCTGAAGCGATACGCCATTATCTGTCGATATAAAGACTGTCACAGTACTCCTGACGGGAGCTTCTCGAGTTTGCCGATGTATTTCGCCTGTTGACCACGCATTTGGCTACCTTAAGAGAGTCATAGTTACTCCTGTCAGTTGCTCCCCGTTTTACCACAGTCACAATTTCAAGCTTCCTCTAGCCAGTTCCCCTGAAGCGATACGCCATTATCTGTCAACCTATAGACTTTCACAGCACTCCTGACGAGAGCTTCTTGAGTTTGCCGATGTATTTCGCCTGTTGACCACGCATTTGGCTACCTTAAGAGAGTCATAGTTACTCCTGTCAGTTGCTCCCCGTTTTACCACAGTCACAATTTCAAGCTTCCTCTAGCCAGTTCCCCTGAAGCGATACGCCATTATCTGCCAACCTAAAGACTTTCACAGCACTCCTGATGGGAGCTTCTCGAGTTTGCCGAGGTATTTCTCCGGTTGACGAGGCATTTGGCTACCTTAAGAGAGTCATTGTTACTCCTGTCAGTTGCTCCCCGATATACCACAGTCACATTTTCAAGCTTCCTCTAGCCAGTTCACCTAACGCGATACGCCATTGTCTGTCAACCTAATGTCTTCTACAGTACTCCTGCCGGGAGCTTCTCGAGTTTGCCGATGTATTTCGCCTGTTGAGGAGGCATTTGGATACCTTAAGAGAGTCATAGTTACTCCTGTCAGTGACTACCCGTTTTACAACAGCCACATCTACAAGCTTACTCTGGCCAGTTTACCAGAGGCGATACGCCCATATCTGTCAACATAAAGACTTTCACAGCACTCCTGATGGGAGCTTCTCGAGTTTTCCGATGTATTTCGCCTCCTGACGAGGCATTTGGCTACCTTAAGAGAGTCATAGTTACTCCTGTCAGTTGCTCCAGGATTTACCACAGTCACATTTCAAGGTTTCACTAGCCAGTTCACCTGAAGCGATACGCCATTATCTGTCAACCTATAGACTTTCACAGCACTCCTGATGGGAGCTTCTCGAGGTTGCCGATGTATTTCGCCTGTTGACCACGCATTTGGCTACCTTAAGTGAGTCATAGTTACTCCTGTCAGTTGCTCCCCGTTTTACCACAGTCACAATTTCAAGCTTCCTCTAGCCAGTTCCCCTGAAGCGATACGCCATTATCTGTAAACCTATAGACTTTCACAGCACTCCTGACGGGAGCTTCTCGAGTTTGCCGATGTATTTCGCCTGTTGACCACGCATTTGGCTACCTTAAGAGAGTCATAGTTACTCCTGTCAGTTGCTCCCCGTTTTACCACAGTCACAATTTCAAGCTTCCTCTAGCCAGTTCCCCTGAAGCGATACGCCATTATCTGTCAACCTATAGACTTTCACAGCACTCCTGACGAGAGCTTCTTGAGTTTGCCGATGTATTTCGCCTGTTGACCACGCATTTGGCTACCTTAAGAGAGTCATAGTTACTCCTGTCAGTTGCTCCCCGTTTTACCACAGTCACAATTTCAAGCTTCCTCTAGCCAGTTCCCCTGAAGCGATACGCCATTATCTGCCAACCTAAAGACTTTCACAGCACTCCTGATGGGAGCTTCTCGAGTTTGCCGAGGTATTTCTCCGGTTGACGAGGCATTTGGCTACCTTAAGAGAGTCATTGTTACTCCTGTCAGTTGCTCCCCGATATACCACAGTCACATTTTCAAGCTTCCTCTAGCCAGTTCACCTAACGCGATACGCCATTGTCTGTCAACCTAATGTCTTCTACAGTACTCCTGCCGGGAGCTTCTCGAGTTTGCCGATGTATTTCGCCTGTTGAGGAGGCATTTGGATACCTTAAGAGAGTCATAGTTACTCCTGTCAGTGACTACCCGTTTTACAACAGCCACATCTACAAGCTTACTCTGGCCAGTTTACCAGAGGCGATACGCCCATATCTGTCAACATAAAGACTTTCACAGCACTCCTGATGGGAGCTTCTCGAGTTTGTCGATGTATTTCTCCGGTTGACGAGGCATTTGGCTACCTTAAGAGAGTCATAATTACTCCTGTCAGTTGCTCCCCGTTTTTCCACAGTCACATTTTCAAGCTTCCTCTAGCCAGTTCACCTGACGCGATAGGCCATTGTTTGTCAACCTAATGTCTTTCACAGTACTCCTGCCGGCAGCTTCTCGAGGTTGCCGATGTATTTCGCCTGTTGACCACGCATTTGGCTACCTTAAGTGAGTCATAGTTACTCCTGTCAGTTGCTCCCCGTTTTACCACAGTCACAATTTCAAGCTTCCTCTAGCCAGTTCCCCTGAAGCGATACGCCATTATCTGTCAACCTATAGACTTTCACAGCACTCCTGACGAGAGCTTCTTGAGTTTGCCGATGTATTTCGCCTGTTGACCACGCATTTGGCTACCTTAAGAGAGTCATAGTTACTCCTGTCAGTTGCTCCCCGTTTTACCACAGTCACAATTTCAAGCTTCCTCTAGCCAGTTCCCCTGAAGCGATACGCCATTATCTGCCAACCTAAAGACTTTCACAGCACTCCTGATGGGAGCTTCTCGAGTTTGCCGAGGTATTTCTCCGGTTGACGAGGCATTTGGCTACCTTAAGAGAGTCATTGTTACTCCTGTCAGTTGCTCCCCGATATACCACAGTCACATTTTCAAGCTTCCTCTAGCCAGTTCACCTAACGCGATACGCCATTGTCTGTCAACCTAATGTCTTCTACAGTACTCCTGCCGGGAGCTTCTCGAGTTTGCCGATGTATTTCGCCTGTTGAGGAGGCATTTGGATACCTTAAGAGAGTCATAGTTACTCCTGTCAGTGACTACCCGTTTTACAACAGCCACATCTACAAGCTTACTCTGGCCAGTTTACCAGAGGCGATACGCCCATATCTGTCAACATAAAGACTTTCACAGCACTCCTGATGGGAGCTTCTCGAGTTTTCCGATGTATTTCGCCTCCTGACGAGGCATTTGGCTACCTTAAGAGAGTCATAGTTACTCCTGTCAGTTGCTCCAGGATTTACCACAGTCACATTTTCAAGGTTTCACTAGCCAGTTCACCTGAAGCGATACGCCATTATCTGTCAACCTATAGACTTTCACAGCACTCCTGATGGGAGCTTCTCGAGGTTGCCGATGTATTTCGCCTGTTGACCACGCATTTGGCTACCTTAAGTGAGTCATAGTTACTCCTGTCAGTTGCTCCCCGTTTTACCACAGTCACAATTTCAAGCTTCCTCTAGCCAGTTCCCCTGAAGCGATACGCCATTATCTGTAAACCTATAGACTTTCACAGCACTCCTGACGGGAGCTTCTCGAGTTTGCCGATGTATTTCGCCTGTTGACCACGCATTTGGCTACCTTAAGAGAGTCATAGTTACCCCTGTCAGTTACTCCCCGTTTTACAACAGCCACATCTACAAGCTTACTCTGGCCAGTTTACCAGAGGCGATACGCCAATATCTGTCAACATAAAGACTTTCACAGCACTCCTGATGGGAGCTTCTCGAGTTTGTCGATGTATTTCTCCGGTTGACGAGGCATTTGGCTACCTTAAGAGAGTCATAATTACTCCTGTCAGTTGCTCCCCGTTTTTCCACAGTCACATTTTCAAGCTTCCTCTAGCCAGTTCACCTGACGCGATAGGCCATTGTTTGTCAACCTAATGTCTTTCACAGTACTCCTGCCGGCAGCTTCTCGAGGTTGCCGATGTATTTCGCCTGTTGACCACGCATTTGGCTACCTTAAGTGAGTCATAGTTACTCCTGTCAGTTGCTCCCCGTTTTACCACAGTCACAATTTCAAGCTTCCTCTAGCCAGTTCCCCTGAAGCGATACGCCATTATCTGTCAACCTATAGACTTTCACAGCACTCCTGACGAGAGCTTCTTGAGTTTGCCGATGTATTTCGCCTGTTGACCACGCATTTGGCTACCTTAAGAGAGTCATAGTTACTCCTGTCAGTTGCTCCCCGTTTTACCACAGTCACATTTTCAAACTTCCTCTAGCCAGGTCACCTGAAGCGATACGCCATTATCTGTCGATATAAAGACTGTCACAGTACTCCTGACGGGAGCTCCTCGAGTTTGCCGATGTATTTCGCCTCTTGACGAGGCATTTGGCTACCTTAAAAGAGTCATAGTTACTCCTGTCAGTTACTCCCCGTTTTACAACAGCCACATCTACAAGCTTACTCTGGCCAGTTTACCAGAGGCGATACGCCAATATCTGTCAACATAAAGACTTTCACAGCACTCCTGATGGGAGCTTCTCGAGTTTGTCGATGTATTTCTCCGGTTGACGAGGCATTTGGCTACCTTAAGAGAGTCATAATTACTCCTGTCAGTTGCTCCCCGTTTTTCCACAGTCACATTTTCAAGCTTCCTCTAGCCAGTTCACCTGACGCGATAGGCCATTGTTTGTCAACCTAATGTCTTTCACAGTACTCCTGCCGGCAGCTTCTCGAGTTTGCCGATGTATTTCGCCTGTTGAGGAGGCATTTGGATACCTTAAGAGAGTCATAGTTACTCCTGTCAGTTGCTCCCCGTTTTACCACAGTCACAGTTTCAAACTTCCTCTAGCCAGGTCACCTGAAGCGATACGCCATTATCTGTCGACATAAAGACTGTCACAGTACTCCTGCCGGGAGCTTCTCGAGTTTGCCGATGTATTTCGCCTCTTGACGAGGCATTTGGCTACCTTAAGAGAGTCATAGTTACTCCTGTCAGTTACTCCCCGTTTTACAACAGTCACATCTACAAGCTTACTCTGGCCAGTTCACCTGAAGCGATACGCCATTATCTGTCAACCTATAGACTTTCACAGCACTCCTGACGGGAGCTTCTCGAGTTTGCCGATGTATTTCGCCTGTTGACCACGCATTTGGCTACCTTAAGAGAGTCATAGTTACTCCTGTCAGTTGCTCCCCGTTTTACCACAGTCACAATTTCAAGCTTCCTCTAGCTAGTTCCCCTGAAGCGATACGCCATTATCTGTCAACCTATAGACTTTCACAGCACTCCTGACGAGAGCTTCTTGAGTTTGCCGATGTATTTCGCCTGTTGACCACGCATTTGGCTACCTTAAGAGAGTCATAGTTACTCCTGTCAGTTGCTCCCCGTTTTACCACAGTCACAATTTCAAGCTTCCTCTAGCCAGTTCACCTGACGCGATACGCCATTGTCTGTCAATCTAATGTCTTTCACAGTACTCCTGCCGGGAGCTTCTCGAGTTTGCCGATGTATTTCGCCTGTTGAGGAGGCATTTGGATACCTTAAGAGAGTCATAGTTACTCCTGTCAGTTGCTCCCCGTTTTACCACAGTCACATTTTCAAACTTCCTCTAGCCAGGTCACCTGAAGCGATACGCCATTATCTGTCGATATAAAGACTGTCACAGTACTCCTGACGGGAGCTTCTCGAGTTTGCCGATGTATTTCGCCTCTTGACGAGGCATTTGGCTACCTTAAAAGAGTCAAAGTTACTCCTGTCAGTTACTCCCCGTTTTACAACAGCCACATCTACAAGCTTACTCTGGCCAGTTTACCAGAGGCGATACGCCAATATCTGTCAACATAAAGACTTTCACAGCACTCCTGATGGGAGCTTCTCGAGTTTGTCGATGTATTTCTCCGGTTGACGAGGCATTTGGCTACCTTAAGAGAGTCATAGTTACTCCTGTCAGTTGCTCCCCGTTTTTCCACAGTCACATTTTCAAGCTTCCTCTAGCCAGTTCACCTGACGCGATAGGCCATTGTTTGTCAACCTAATGTCTTTCACAGTACTCCTGCCGGCAGCTTCTCGAGTTTGCCGATGTATTTCGCCTGTTGAGGAGGCATTTGGATACCTTAAGAGAGTCATAGTTACTCCTGTCAGTTGCTCCCCGTTTTACCACAGTCACAGTTTCAAACTTCCTCTAGCCAGGTCACCTGAAGCGATACGCCATTATCTGTCGACATAAAGACTGTCACAGTACTCCTGCCGGGAGCTTCTCGAGTTTGCCGATGTATTTCGCCTCTTGACGAGGCATTTGGCTACCTTAAGAGAGTCATAGTTACTCCTGTCAGTTACTCCCCGTTTTACAACAGTCACATCTACAAGCTTACTCTGGCCAGTTCACCTGAAGCGATACGCCATTATCTGTCAACCTATAGACTTTCACAGCACTCCTGACGGGAGCTTCTCGAGTTTGCCGATGTATTTCGCCTGTTGACCACGCATTTGGCTACCTTAAGAGAGTCATAGTTACTCCTGTCAGTTACTCCCCGTTTTACAACAGTCACATCTACAAGCTTACTCTGGCCAGTTCCCCTGAAGCGATACGCCATTATCTGCCAACCTAAAGACTTTCACAGCACTCCTGATGGGAGCTTCTCGAGTTTGCCGAGGTATTTCTCCGGTTGACGAGGCATTTGGCTACCTTAAGAGAGTCATTGTTACTCCTGTCAGTTGCTCCCCGATATACCACAGTCACATTTTCAAGCTTCCTCTAGCCAGTTCACCTAACGCGATACGCCATTGTCTGTCAACCTAATGTCTTCTACAGTACTCCTGCCGGGAGCTTCTCGAGTTTGCCGATGTATTTCGCCTGTTGAGGAGGCATTTGGATACCTTAAGAGAGTCATAGTTACTCCTGTCAGTTGCTCCCCGTTTTAATACAGTCACATTTTCAAACTTCCTCTAGCCAGGTCACCTGAAGCGATACGCCATTATCTGTCGACATAAAGACTGTCACAGTACTCCTGCCGGGAGCTTCTCGAGTTTGCCGATGTATTTCGCCTCTTGACGAGGCATTTGGCTACCTTAAGAGAGTCATAGTTACTCCTGTCAGTGACTACCCGTTTTACAACAGCCACATCTACAAGCTTACTCTGGCCAGTTTACCAGAGGCGATACGCCCATATCTGTCAACATAAAGACTTTCACAGCACTCCTGATGGGAGCTTCTCGAGTTTTCCGATGTATTTCGCCTCCTGACGAGGCATTTGGCTACCTTAAGAGAGTCATAGTTACTCCTGTCAGTTGCTCCAGGATTTACCACAGTCACATTTTCAAGGTTTCACTAGCCAGTTCACCTGAAGCGATACGCCATTATCTGTCAACCTATAGACTTTCACAGCACTCCTGATGGGAGCTTCTCGAGGTTGCCGATGTATTTCGCCTGTTGACCACGCATTTGGTTACCTTAAGTGAGTCATAGTTACTCCTGTCAGTTGCTCCCCGTTTTACCACAGTCACAATTTCAAGCTTCCTCTAGCCAGTTCCCCTGAAGCGATACGCCATTATCTGTAAACCTATAGACTTTCACAGCACTCCTGACGGGAGCTTCTCGAGTTTGCCGATGTATTTCGCCTGTTGACCACGCATTTGGCTACCTTAAGAGAGTCATAGTTACCCCTGTCAGTTACTCCCCGTTTTACAACAGCCACATCTACAAGCTTACTCTGGCCAGTTTACCAGAGGCGATACGCCAATATCTGTCAACATAAAGACTTTCACAGCACTCCTGATGGGAGCTTCTCGAGTTTGTCGATGTATTTCTCCGGTTGACGAGGCATTTGGCTACCTTAAGAGAGTCATAATTACTCCTGTCAGTTGCTCCCCGTTTTTCCACAGTCACATTTTCAAGCTTCCTCTAGCCAGTTCACCTGACGCGATAGGCCATTGTTTGTCAACCTAATGTCTTTCACAGTACTCCTGCCGGCAGCTTCTCGAGGTTGCCGATGTATTTCGCCTGTTGACCACGCATTTGGCTACCTTAAGTGAGTCATAGTTACTCCTGTCAGTTGCTCCCCGTTTTACCACAGTCACAATTTCAAGCTTCCTCTAGCCAGTTCCCCTGAAGCGATACGCCATTATCTGTCAACCTATAGACTTTCACAGCACTCCTGACGAGAGCTTCTTGAGTTTGCCGATGTATTTCGCCTCCTGACGAGGCATTTGGCTACCTTAAGAGAGTCATAGTTACTCCTGTCAGTTGCTCCCCGTTTTACCACAGTCACATTTTCAAACTTCCTCTAGCCAGGTCACCTGAAGCGATACGCCATTATCTGTCGATATAAAGACTGTCACAGTACTCCTGACGGGAGCTTCTCGAGTTTGCCGATGTATTTCGCCTCTTGACGAGGCATTTGGCTACCTTAAAAGAGTCATAGTTACTCCTGTCAGTTACTCCCCGTTTTACAACAGCCACATCTACAAGCTTACTCTGGCCAGTTTACCAGAGACGATACGCCAATATCTGTCAACATAAAGACTTTCACAGCACTCCTGATGGGAGCTTCTCGAGTTTGTCGATGTATTTCTCCGGTTGACGAGGCATTTGGCTACCTTAAGAGAGTCATAATTACTCCTGTCAGTTGCTCCCCGTTTTTCCACAGTCACATTTTCAAGCTTCCTCTAGCCAGTTCACCTGACGCGATAGGCCATTGTTTGTCAACCTAATGTCTTTCACAGTACTCCTGCCGGCAGCTTCTCGAGTTTGCCGATGTATTTCGCCTGTTGAGGAGGCATTTGGATACCTTAAGAGAGTCATAGTTACTCCTGTCAGTTGCTCCCCGTTTTACCACAGTCACAGTTTCAAACTTCCTCTAGCCAGGTCACCTGAAGCGATACGCCATTATCTGTCGACATAAAGACTGTCACAGTACTCCTGCCGGGAGCTTCTCGAGTTTGCCGATGTATTTCGCCTCTTGACGAGGCATTTGGCTACCTTAAGAGAGTCATAGTTACTCCTGTCAGTTACTCCCCGTTTTACAACAGTCACATCTACAAGCTTACTCTGGCCAGTTCACCTGAAGCGATACGCCATTATCTGTCAACCTATAGACTTTCACAGCACTCCTGACGGGAGCTTCTCGAGTTTGCCGATGTATTTCGCCTGTTGACCACGCATTTGGCTACCTTAAGAGAGTCATAGTTACTCCTGTCAGTTGCTCCCCGTTTTACCACAGTCACAATTTCAAGCTTCCTCTAGCTAGTTCCCCTGAAGCGATACGCCATTATCTGTCAACCTATAGACTTTCACAGCACTCCTGACGAGAGCTTCTTGAGTTTGCCGATGTATTTCGCCTGTTGACCACGCATTTGGCTACCTTAAGAGAGTCATAGTTACTCCTGTCAGTTGCTCCCCGTTTTACCACAGTCACAATTTCAAGCTTCCTCTAGCCAGTTCCCCTGAAGCGATACGCAATTATCTGCCAACCTAAAGACTTTCACAGCACTCCTGATGGGAGCTTCTCGAGTTTGCCGAGGTATTTCTCCGGTTGACGAGGCATTTGGCTACCTTAAGTGAGTCATAGTTACTCCTGTCAGTTGCTCCCCGTTATACCACAGTCACATTTTCAAGCTTCCTCTAGCCAGTTCACCTGACGCGATACGCCATTGTCTGTCAATCTAATGTCTTTCACAGTACTCCTGCCGGGAGCTTCTCGAGTTTGCCGATGTATTTCGCCTGTTGAGGAGGCATTTGGATACCTTAAGAGAGTCATAGTTACTCCTGTCAGTTGCTCCCCGTTTTACCACAGTCACATTTTCAAACTTCCTCTAGCCAGGTCACCTGAAGCGATACGCCATTATCTGTCGATATAAAGACTGTCACAGTACTCCTGACGGGAGCTTCTCGAGTTTGCCGATGTATTTCGCCTCTTGACGAGGCATTTGGCTACCTTAAAAGAGTCATAGTTACTCCTGTCAGTTACTCCCCGTTTTACAACAGCCACATCTACAAGCTTACTCTGGCCAGTTTACCAGAGGCGATACGCCAATATCTGTCAACATAAAGACTTTCACAGCACTCCTGATGGGAGCTTCTCGAGTTTGTCGATGTATTTCTCCGGTTGACGAGGCATTTGGCTACCTTAAGAGAGTCATAGTTACTCCTGTCAGTTGCTCCCCGTTTTTCCACAGTCACATTTTCAAGCTTCCTCTAGCCAGTTCACCTGACGCGATAGGCCATTGTTTGTCAACCTAATGTCTTTCACAGTACTCCTGCCGGCAGCTTCTCGAGTTTGCCGATGTATTTCGCCTGTTGAGGAGGCATTTGGATACCTTAAGAGAGTCATAGTTACTCCTGTCAGTTGCTCCCCGTTTTACCACAGTCACAGTTTCAAACTTCCTCTAGCCAGGTCACCTGAAGCGATACGCCATTATCTGTCGACATAAAGACTGTCACAGTACTCCTGCCGGGAGCTTCTCGAGTTTGCCGATGTATTTCGCCTCTTGACGAGGCATTTGGCTACCTTAAGAGAGTCATAGTTACTCCTGTCAGTTACTCCCCGTTTTACAACAGTCACATCTACAAGCTTACTCTGGCCAGTTCACCTGAAGCGATACGCCATTATCTGTCAACCTATAGACTTTCACAGCACTCCTGACGGGAGCTTCTCGAGTTTGCCGATGTATTTCGCCTGTTGACCACGCATTTGGCTACCTTAAGAGAGTCATAGTTACTCCTGTCAGTTACTCCCCGTTTTACAACAGCCACATCTACAAGCTTACTCTGGCCAGTTTACCAGAGGCGATACGCCATTATCTGTCAACCTATAGACTTTCACAGCACTCCTGACGGGAGCTTCTCGAGTTTGCCGATGTATTTCGCCTGTTGACCACGCATTTGGCTACCTTAAGAGAGTCATAGTTACTCCTGTCAGTTGCTCCCCGTTTTACCACAGTCACAATTTCAAGCTTCCTCTAGCCAGTTCCCCTGAAGCGATACGCCATTATCTGTCAACCTATAGACTTTCACAGCACTCCTGACGAGAGCTTCTTGAGTTTGCCGATGTATTTCGCCTGTTGACCACGCATTTGGCTACCTTAAGAGAGTCATAGTTACTCCTGTCAGTTGCTCCCCGTTTCACCACAGTCACATTTTCAAACTTCCTCTAGCCAGGTCACCTGAAGCGATACGCCATTATCTGTCGATATAAAGACTGTCACAGTACTCCTGACGGGAGCTTCTCGAGTTTGCCGATGTATTTCACCTGTTGACCACGCATTTGGCTACCTTAAGAGAGTCATAGTTACTCCTGTCAGTTGCTCCCCGTTTTACCACAGTCACAATTTCAAGCTTCCTCTAGCCAGTTCCCCTGAAGCGATACGCCATTATCTGTCAACCTATAGACTTTCACAGCACTCCTGACGAGAGCTTCTTGAGTTTGCCGATGTATTTCGCCTGTTGACCACGCATTTGGCTACCTTAAGAGAGTCATAGTTACTCCTGTCAGTTGCTCCCCGTTTTACCACAGTCACATTTTCAAGCTTCCTCTAGCCAGTTCACCTAACGCGATACGCCATTGTCTGTCAACCTAATGTCTTCCACAGTACTCCTGCCGGGAGCTTCTCGAGTTTGCCGATGTATTTCGCCTGTTGAGGAGGCATTTGGATACCTTAAGAGAGTCATAGTTACTCCTGTCAGTTGCTCCCCGTTTTAATACAGTCACATTTTCAAACTTCCTCTAGCCAGGTCACCTGAAGCGATACGCCATTATCTGTCGACATAAAGACTGTCACAGTACTCCTGCCGGGAGCTTCTCGAGTTTGCCGATGTATTTCGCCTCTTGACGAGGCATTTGGCTACCTTAAGAGAGTCATAGTTACTCCTGTCAGTGACTACCCGTTTTACAACAGCCACATCTACAAGCTTACTCTGGCCAGTTTACCAGAGGCGATACGCCCATATCTGTCAACATAAAGACTTTCACAGCACTCCTGATGGGAGCTTCTCGAGTTTTCCGATGTATTTCGCCTCCTGACGAGGCATTTGGCTACCTTAAGAGAGTCATAGTTACTCCTGTCAGTTGCTCCAGGATTTACCACAGTCACATTTTCAAGGTTTCACTAGCCAGTTCACCTGAAGCGATACGCCATTATCTGTCAACCTATAGACTTTCACAGCACTCCTGATGGGAGCTTCTCGAGTTTGTCGATGTATTTCTCCGGTTGACGAGGCATTTGGCTACCTTAAGAGAGTCATAATTACTCCTGTCAGTTGCTCCCCGTTTTTCCACAGTCACATTTTCAAGCTTCCTCTAGCCAGTTCACCTGACGCGATAGGCCATTGTTTGTCAACCTAATGTCTTTCACAGTACTCCTGCCGGCAGCTTCTCGAGGTTGCCGATGTATTTCGCCTGTTGACCACGCATTTGGCTACCTTAAGTGAGTCATAGTTACTCCTGTCAGTTGCTCCCCGTTTTACCACAGTCACATTTTCAAACTTCCTCTAGCCAGGTCACCTGAAGCGATACGCCATTATCTGTCGATATAAAGACTGTCACAGTACTCCTGACGGGAGCTTCTCGAGTTTGCCGATGTATTTCGCCTCTTGACGAGGCATTTGGCTACCTTAAAAGAGTCATAGTTACTCCTGTCAGTTACTCCCCGTTTTACAACAGCCACATCTACAAGCTTACTCTGGCCAGTTTACCAGAGGCGATACGCCAATATCTGTCAACATAAAGACTTTCACAGCACTCCTGATGGGAGCTTCTCGAGTTTGTCGATGTATTTCTCCGGTTGACGAGGCATTTGGCTACCTTAAGAGAGTCATAGTTACTCCTGTCAGTTGCTCCCCGTTTTTCCACAGTCACATTTTCAAGCTTCCTCTAGCCAGTTCACCTGACGCGATAGGCCATTGTTTGTCAACCTAATGTCTTTCACAGTACTCCTGCCGGCAGCTTCTCGAGTTTGCCGATGTATTTCGCCTGTTGAGGAGGCATTTGGATACCTTAAGAGAGTCATAGTTACTCCTGTCAGTTGCTCCCCGTTTTACCACAGTCACAGTTTCAAACTTCCTCTAGCCAGGTCACCTGAAGCGATACGCCATTATCTGTCGACATAAAGACTGTCACAGTACTCCTGCCGGGAGCTTCTCGAGTTTGCCGATGTATTTCGCCTCTTGACGAGGCATTTGGCTACCTTAAGAGAGTCATAGTTACTCCTGTCAGTTACTCCCCGTTTTACAACAGTCACATCTACAAGCTTACTCTGGCCAGTTCACCTGAAGCGATACGCCATTATCTGTCAACCTATAGACTTTCACAGCACTCCTGACGGGAGCTTCTCGAGTTTGCCGATGTATTTCGCCTGTTGACCACGCATTTGGCTACCTTAAGAGAGTCATAGTTACTCCTGTCAGTTGCTCCCCGTTTTACCACAGTCACAATTTCAAGCTTCCTCTAGCCAGTTCCCCTGAAGCGATACGCCATTATCTGTCAACCTATAGACTTTCACAGCACTCCTGACGAGAGCTTCTTGAGTTTGCCGATGTATTTCGCCTGTTGACCACGCATTTGGCTACCTTAAGAGAGTCATAGTTACTCCTGTCAGTTGCTCCCCGTTTTACCACAGTCACAATTTCAAGCTTCCTCTAGCCAGTTCCCCTGAAGCGATACGCAATTATCTGCCAACCTAAAGACTTTCACAGCACTCCTGATGGGAGCTTCTCGAGTTTGCCGAGGTATTTCTCCGGTTGACGAGGCATTTGGCTACCTTAAGTGAGTCATAGTTACTCCTGTCAGTTGCTCCCCGTTATACCACAGTCACATTTTCAAGCTTCCTCTAGCCAGTTCACCTGACGCGATACGCCATTGTCTGTCAATCTAATGTCTTTCACAGTACTCCTGCCGGGAGCTTCTCGAGTTTGCCGATGTATTTCGCCTGTTGAGGAGGCATTTGGATACCTTAAGAGAGTCATAGTTACTCCTGTCAGTTGCTCCCCGTTTTACCACAGTCACATTTTCAAACTTCCTCTAGCCAGGTCACCTGAAGCGATACGCCATTATCTGTCGATATAAAGACTGTCACAGTACTCCTGACGGGAGCTTCTCGAGTTTGCCGATGTATTTCGCCTCTTGACGAGGCATTTGGCTACCTTAAAAGAGTCATAGTTACTCCTGTCAGTTACTCCCCGTTTTACAACAGCCACATCTACAAGCTTACTCTGGCCAGTTTACCAGAGGCGATACGCCAATATCTGTCAACATAAAGACTTTCACAGCACTCCTGATGGGAGCTTCTCGAGTTTGTCGATGTATTTCTCCGGTTGACGAGGCATTTGGCTACCTTAAGAGAGTCATAGTTACTCCTGTCAGTTGCTCCCCGTTTTTCCACAGTCACATTTTCAAGCTTCCTCTAGCCAGTTCACCTGACGCGATAGGCCATTGTTTGTCAACCTAATGTCTTTCACAGTACTCCTGCCTTCAGCTTCTATAGTTTGCCGATGTATTTCGCCTGTTGAGGAGGCATTTGGATACCTTAAGAGAGTCATAGTTACTCCTGTCAGTTGCTCCCCGTTTTACAACAGTCACAGTTTCAAACTTCCTCTAGCCAGGTCACCTGAAGCGATACGCCATTATCTGTCGACATAAAGACTGTCACAGTACTCCTGCCGGGAGCTTCTCGAGTTTGCCGATGTATTTCGCCTCTTGACGAGGCATTTGGCTACCTTAAGAGAGTCATAGTTACTCCTGTCAGTTACTCCCCGTTTTACAACAGTCACATCTACAAGCTTACTCTGGCCAGTTCACCTGAAGCGATACGCCATTATCTGTCAAACTATAGACTTTCACAGCACTCCTGACGGGAGCTTCTCGAGTTTGCCGATGTATTTCGCCTGTTGACCACGCATTTGGCTACCTTAAGAGAGTCATAGTTACTCCTGTCAGTTGCTCCCCGTTTTACCACAGTCACAATTTCAAGCTTCCTCTAGCCAGTTCCCCTGAAGCGATACGCCATTATCTGTCAACCTATAGACTTTCACAGCACTCCTGACGAGAGCTTCTTGAGTTTGCCGATGTATTTCGCCTGTTGACCACGCATTTGGCTACCTTAAGAGAGTCATAGTTACTCCTGTCAGTTGCTCCCCGTTTTGCCACAGTCACAATTTCAAGCTTCCTCTAGCCAGTTCCCCTGAAGCGATACGCCATTATCTGCCAACCTAAAGACTTTCACAGCACTCCTGATGGGAGCTTCTCGAGTTTGCCGAGGTATTTCTCCGGTTGACGAGGCATTTGGCTACCTTAAGAGAGTCATTGTTACTCCTGTCAGTTGCTCCCCGTTATACCACAGTCACATTTTCAAGCTTCCTCTAGCCAGTTCACCTAACGCGATACGCCATTGTCTGTCAACCTAATGTCTTCCACAGTACTCCTGCCGGGAGCTTCTCGAGTTTGCCGATGTATTTCGCCTGTTGAGGAGGCATTTGGATACCTTAAGAGAGTCATAGTTACTCCTGTCAGTTGCTCCCCGTTTTAATACAGTCACATTTTCAAACTTCCTCTAGCCAGGTCACCTGAAGCGATACGCCATTATCTGTCGACATAAAGACTGTCACAGTACTCCTGCCGGGAGCTTCTCGAGTTTGCCGATGTATTTCGCCTCTTGACGAGGCATTTGGCTACCTTAAGAGAGTCATAGTTACTCCTGTCAGTGACTACCCGTTTTACAACAGCCACATCTACAAGCTTACTCTGGCCAGTTTACCAGAGGCGATACGCCCATATCTGTCAACATAAAGACTTTCACAGCACTCCTGATGGGAGCTTCTCGAGTTTTCCGATGTATTTCGCCTCCTGACGAGGCATTTGGCTACCTTAAGAGAGTCATAGTTACTCCTGTCAGTTGCTCCAGGATTTATCACAGTCACATTTTCAAGGTTTCACTAGCCAGTTCACCTGAAGCGATACGCCATTATCTGTCAACCTATAGACTTTCACAGCACTCCTGACGGGAGCTTCTCGAGTTTGCCGATGTATTTCGCCTGTTGACCACGCATTTGGCTACCTTAAGAGAGTCATAGTTACTCCTGTCAGGTGCTCCCCGTTTTACCACAGTCACAATTTCAAGCTTCCTCTAGCCAGTTCCCCTGAAGCGATACGCCATTATCTGTCAACCTATAGACTTTCACAGCACTCCTGACGAGAGCTTCTTGAGTTTGCCGATGTATTTCGCCTGTTGACCACGCATTTGGCTACCTTAAGAGAGTCATAGTTACTCCTGTCAGTTGCTCCCCGTTTTACCACAGTCACAATTTCAAGCTTCCTCTAGCCAGTTCCCCTGAAGCGATACGCAATTATCTGCCAACCTAAAGACTTTCACAGCACTCCTGATGGGAGCTTCTCGAGTTTGCCGAGGTATTTCTCCGGTTGACGAGGCATTTGGCTACCTTAAGTGAGTCATAGTTACTCCTGTCAGTTGCTCCCCGTTATACCACAGTCACATTTTCAAGCTTCCTCTAGCCAGTTCACCTGACGCGATACGCCATTGTCTGTCAATCTAATGTCTTTCACAGTACTCCTGCCGGGAGCTTCTCGAGTTTGCCGATGTATTTCGCCTGTTGAGGAGGCATTTGGATACCTTAAGAGAGTCATAGTTACTCCTGTCAGTTGCTCCCCGTTTTACCACAGTCACATTTTCAAACTTCCTCTAGCCAGGTCACCTGAAGCGATACGCCATTATCTGTCGATATAAAGACTGTCACAGTACTCCTGACGGGAGCTTCTCGAGTTTGCCGATGTATTTCGCCTCTTGACGAGGCATTTGGCTACCTTAAAAGAGTCATAGTTACTCCTGTCAGTTACTCCCCGTTTTACAACAGCCACATCTACAAGCTTACTCTGGCCAGTTTACCAGAGGCGATACGCCAATATCTGTCAACATAAAGACTTTCACAGCACTCCTGATGGGAGCTTCTCGAGTTTGTCGATGTATTTCTCCGGTTGACGAGGCATTTGGCTACCTTAAGAGAGTCATAGTTACTCCTGTCAGTTGCTCCCCGTTTTTCCACAGTCACATTTTCAAGCTTCCTCTAGCCAGTTCACCTGACGCGATAGGCCATTGTTTGTCAACCTAATGTCTTTCACAGTACTCCTGCCGGCAGCTTCTATAGTTTGCCGATGTATTTCGCCTGTTGAGGAGGCATTTGGATACCTTAAGAGAGTCATAGTTACTCCTGTCAGTTGCTCCCCGTTTTACCACAGTCACAGTTTCAAACTTCCTCTAGCCAGGTCACCTGAAGCGATACGCCATTATCTGTCGACATAAAGACTGTCACAGTACTCCTGCCGGGAGCTTCTCGAGTTTGCCGATGTATTTCGCCTCTTGACGAGGCATTTGGCTACCTTAAGAGAGTCATAGTTACTCCTGTCAGTTACTCCCCGTTTTACAACAGTCACATCTACAAGCTTACTCTGGCCAGTTCACCTGAAGCGATACGCCATTATCTGTCAAACTATAGACTTTCACAGCACTCCTGACGGGAGCTTCTCGAGTTTGCCGATGTATTTCGCCTGTTGACCACGCATTTGGCTACCTTAAGAGAGTCATAGTTACTCCTGTCAGTTGCTCCCCGTTTTACCACAGTCACAATTTCAAGCTTCCTCTAGCCAGTTCCCCTGAAGCGATACGCCATTATCTGTCAACCTATAGACTTTCACAGCACTCCTGACGAGAGCTTCTTGAGTTTGCCGATGTATTTCGCCTGTTGACCACGCATTTGGCTACCTTAAGAGAGTCATAGTTACTCCTGTCAGTTGCTCCCCGTTTTGCCACAGTCACAATTTCAAGCTTCCTCTAGCCAGTTCCCCTGAAGCGATACGCCATTATCTGCCAACCTAAAGACTTTCACAGCACTCCTGATGGGAGCTTCTCGAGTTTGCCGAGGTATTTCTCCGGTTGACGAGGCATTTGGCTACCTTAAGAGAGTCATTGTTACTCCTGTCAGTTGCTCCCCGTTATACCACAGTCACATTTTCAAGCTTCCTCTAGCCAGTTCACCTAACGCGATACGCCATTGTCTGTCAACCTAATGTCTTCCACAGTACTCCTGCCGGGAGCTTCTCGAGTTTGCCGATGTATTTCGCCTGTTGAGGAGGCATTTGGATACCTTAAGAGAGTCATAGTTACTCCTGTCAGTTGCTCCCCGTTTTAATACAGTCACATTTTCAAACTTCCTCTAGCCAGGTCACCTGAAGCGATACGCCATTATCTGTCGACATAAAGACTGTCACAGTACTCCTGCCGGGAGCTTCTCGAGTTTGCCGATGTATTTCGCCTCTTGACGAGGCATTTGGCTACCTTAAGAGAGTCATAGTTACTCCTGTCAGTGACTACCCGTTTTACAACAGCCACATCTACAAGCTTACTCTGGCCAGTTTACCAGAGGCGATACGCCCATATCTGTCAACATAAAGACTTTCACAGCACTCCTGATGGGAGCTTCTCGAGTTTTCCGATGTATTTCGCCTCCTGACGAGGCATTTGGCTACCTTAAGAGAGTCATAGTTACTCCTGTCAGTTGCTCCAGGATTTATCACAGTCACATTTTCAAGGTTTCACTAGCCAGTTCACCTGAAGCGATACGCCATTATCTGTCAACCTATAGACTTTCACAGCACTCCTGACGGGAGCTTCTCGAGTTTGCCGATGTATTTCGCCTGTTGACCACGCATTTGGCTACCTTAAGAGAGTCATAGTTACTCCTGTCAGGTGCTCCCCGTTTTACCACAGTCACAATTTCAAGCTTCCTCTAGCCAGTTCCCCTGAAGCGATACGCCATTATCTGTCAACCTATAGACTTTCACAGCACTCCTGACGAGAGCTTCTTGAGTTTGCCGATGTATTTCGCCTGTTGACCACGCATTTGGCTACCTTAAGAGAGTCATAGTTACTCCTGTCAGTTGCTCCCCGTTTTACCACAGTCACAATTTCAAGCTTCCTCTAGCCAGTTCCCCTGAAGCGATACGCAATTATCTGCCAACCTAAAGACTTTCACAGCACTCCTGATGGGAGCTTCTCGAGTTTGCCGAGGTATTTCTCCGGTTGACGAGGCATTTGGCTACCTTAAGTGAGTCATAGTTACTCCTGTCAGTTGCTCCCCGTTATACCACAGTCACATTTTCAAGCTTCCTCTAGTCAGTTCACCTGACGCGATACGCCATTGTCTGTCAATCTAATGTCTTTCACAGTACTCCTGCCGGGAGCTTCTCGAGTTTGCCGATGTATTTCGCCTGTTGAGGAGGCATTTGGATACCTTAAGAGAGTCATAGTTACTCCTGTCAGTTGCTCCCCGTTTTACCACAGTCACATTTTCAAACTTCCTCTAGCCAGGTCACCTGAAGCGATACGCCATTATCTGTCGATATAAAGACTGTCACAGTACTCCTGACGGGAGCTTCTCGAGTTTGCCGATGTATTTCGCCTCTTGACGAGGCATTTGGCTACCTTAAAAGAGTCATAGTTACTCCTGTCAGTTACTCCCCGTTTTACAACAGCCACATCTACAAGCTTACTCTGGCCAGTTTACCAGAGGCGATACGCCAATATCTGTCAACATAAAGACTTTCACAGCACTCCTGATGGGAGCTTCTCGAGTTTGTCGATGTATTTCTCCGGTTGACGAGGCATTTGGCTACCTTAAGAGAGTCATAATTACTCCTGTCAGTTGCTCCCCGTTTTTCCACAGTCACATTTTCAAGCTTCCTCTAGCCAGTTCACCTGACGCGATAGGCCATTGTTTGTCAACCTAATGTCTTTCACAGTACTCCTGCCGGCAGCTTCTCGAGTTTGCCGATGTATTTCGCCTGTTGAGGAGGCATTTGGATACCTTAAGAGAGTCATAGTTACTCCTGTCAGTTGCTCCCCGTTTTACCACAGTCACAGTTTCAAACTTCCTCTAGCCAGGTCACCTGAAGCGATACGCCATTATCTGTCGACATAAAGACTGTCACAGTACTCCTGCCGGGAGCTTCTCGAGTTTGCCGATGTATTTCGCCTCTTGACGAGGCATTTGGCTACCTTAAGAGAGTCATAGTTACTCCTGTCAGTTACTCCCCGTTTTACAACAGTCACATCTACAAGCTTACTCTGGCCAGTTCACCTGAAGCGATACGCCATTATCTGTCAACCTATAGACTTTCACAGCACTCCTGACGGGAGCGTCTCGAGTTTGCCGATGTATTTCGCCTGTTGACCACGCATTTGGCTACCTTAAGAGAGTCATAGTTACTCCTGTCAGTTGCTCCCCGTTTTACCACAGTCACAATTTCAAGCTTCCTCTAGCCAGTTCCCCTGAAGCGATACGCCATTATCTGTCAACCTATAGACTTTCACAGCACTCCTGACGAGAGCTTCTTGAGTTTGCCGATGTATTTCGCCTGTTGACCACGCATTTGGCTACCTTAAGAGAGTCATAGTTACTCCTGTCAGTTGCTCCCCGTTTTACCACAGTCACAATTTCAAGCTTCCTCTAGCCAGTTCCCCTGAAGCGATACGCCATTATCTGCCAACCTAAAGACTTTCACAGCACTCCTGATGGGAGCTTCTCGAGTTTGCCGAGGTATTTCTCCGGTTGACGAGGCATTTGGCTACCTTAAGAGAGTCATTGTTACTCCTGTCAGTTGCTCCCCGTTATACCACAGTCACATTTTCAAGCTTCCTCTAGCCAGTTCACCTAACGCGATACGCCATTGTCTGTCAACCTAATGTCTTCCACAGTACTCCTGCCGGGAGCTTCTCGAGTTTGCCGATGTATTTCGCCTGTTGAGGAGGCATTTGGATACCTTAAGAGAGTCATAGTTACTCCTGTCAGTTGCTCCCCGTTTTAATACAGTCACATTTTCAAACTTCCTCTAGCCAGGTCACCTGAAGCGATACGCCATTATCTGTCGACATAAAGACTGTCACAGTACTCCTGCCGGGAGCTTCTCGAGTTTGCCGATGTATTTCGCCTCTTGACGAGGCATTTGGCTACCTTAAGAGAGTCATAGTTACTCCTGTCAGTGACTACCCGTTTTACAACAGCCACATCTACAAGCTTACTCTGGCCAGTTTACCAGAGGCGATACGCCCATATCTGTCAACATAAAGACTTTCACAGCACTCCTGATGGGAGCTTCTCGAGTTTTCCGATGTATTTCGCCTCCTGACGAGGCATTTGGCTACCTTAAGAGAGTCATAGTTACTCCTGTCAGTTGCTCCAGGATTTATCACAGTCACATTTTCAAGGTTTCACTAGCCAGTTCACCTGAAGCGATACGCCATTATCTGTCAACCTATAGACTTTCACAGCACTCCTGATGGGAGCTTCTCGAGGTTGCCGATGTATTTCGCCTGTTGACCACGCATTTGGCTACCTTAAGTGAGTCATAGTTACTCCTGTCAGTTGCTCCCCGTTTTACCACAGTCACAATTTCAAGCTTCCTCTAGCCAGTTCCCCTGAAGCGATACGCCATTATCTGTAAACCTATAGACTTTCACAGCACTCCTGACGGGAGCTTCTCGAGTTTGCCGATGTATTTCGCCTGTTGACCACGCATTTGGCTACCTTAAGAGAGTCATAGTTACTCCTGTCAGTTGCTCCCCGTTTTACCACAGTCACAATTTCAAGCTTCCTCTAGCCAGTTCCCCTGAAGCGATACGCCATTATCTGTCAACCTATAGACTTTCACAGCACTCCTGACGAGAGCTTCTTGAGTTTGCCGATGTATTTCGCCTGTTGACCACGCATTTGGCTACCTTAAGAGAGTCATAGTTACTCCTGTCAGTTGCTCCCCGTTTTACCACAGTCACATTTTCAAACTTCCTCTAGCCAGGTCACCTGAAGCGATACGCCATTATCTGTCGATATAAAGAATGTCACAGTACTCCTGACGGGAGCTTCTCGAGTTTGCCGATGTATTTCGCCTGTTGACCACGCATTTGGCTACCTTAAGAGAGTCATAGTTACTCCTGTCAGTTGCTCCCCGTTTTACCACAGTCACAATTTCAAGCTTCCTCTAGCCAGTTCCCCTGAAGCGATACGCCATTATCTGTCAACCTATAGACTTTCACAGCACTCCTGACGAGAGCTTCTTGAGTTTGCCGATGTATTTCGCCTGTTGACCACGCATTTGGCTACCTTAAGAGAGTCATAGTTACTCCTGTCAGTTGCTCCCCGTTTTACCACAGTCACAATTTCAAGCTTCCTCTAGCCAGTTCCCCTGAAGCGATACGCCATTATCTGTCAACCTATAGACTTTCACAGCACTCCTGACGGGAGCTTCTCGAGTTTGCCGATGTATTTCGCCTGTTGACCACGCATTTGGCTACCTTAAGAGAGTCATAGTTACTCCTGTCAGTTGCTCCCCGTTTTACCACAGTCACAATTTCAAGCTTCCTCTAGCCAGTTCCCCTGAAGCGATACGCCATTATCTGTCAACCTATAGACTTTCACAGCACTCCTGACGAGAGCTTCTTGAGTTTGCCGATGTATTTCGCCTGTTGACCACGCATTTGGCTACCTTAAGAGAGTCATAGTTACTCCTGTCAGTTGCTCCCCGTTTTACCACAGTCACAATTTCAAGCTTCCTCTAGCCAGTTCCCCTGAAGCGATACGCCATTATCTGCCAACCTAAAGACTTTCACAGCACTCCTGATGGGAGCTTCTCGAGTTTGCCGAGGTATTTCTCCGGTTGACGAGGCATTTGGCTACCTTAAGAGAGTCATTGTTACTCCTGTCAGTTGCTCCCCGTTATACCACAGTCACATTTTCAAGCTTCCTCTAGCCAGTTCACCTAACGCGATACGCCATTGTCTGTCAACCTAATGTCTTCCACAGTACTCCTGCCGGGAGCTTCTCGAGTTTGCCGATGTATTTCGCCTGTTGAGGAGGCATTTGGATACCTTAAGAGAGTCATAGTTACTCCTGTCAGTTGCTCCCCGTTTTAATACAGTCACATTTTCAAACTTCCTCTAGCCAGGTCACCTGAAGCGATACGCCATTATCTGTCGACATAAAGACTGTCACAGTACTCCTGCCGGGAGCTTCTCGAGTTTGCCGATGTATTTCGCCTCTTGACGAGGCATTTGGCTACCTTAAGAGAGTCATAGTTACTCCTGTCAGTGACTACCCGTTTTACAACAGCCACATCTACAAGCTAACTCTGGCCAGTTTACCAGAGGCGATACGCCCATATCTGTCAACATAAAGACTTTCACAGCACTCCTGATGGGAGCTTCTCGAGTTTTCCGATGTATTTCGCCTCCTGACGAGGCATTTGGCTACCTTAAGAGAGTCATAGTTACTCCTGTCAGTTGCTCCAGGATTTATCACAGTCACATTTTCAAGGTTTCACTAGCCAGTTCACCTGAAGCGATACGCCATTATCTGTCAACCTATAGACTTTCACAGCACTCCTGATGGGAGCTTCTCGAGGTTGCCGATGTATTTCGCCTGTTGACCACGCATTAGGCTACCTTAAGTGAGTCATAGTTACTCCTGTCAGTTGCTCCCCGTTTTACCACAGTCACAATTTCAAGCTTCCTCTAGCCAGTTCCCCTGAAGCGATACGCCATTATCTGTAAACCTATAGACTTTCACAGCACTCCTGACGGGAGCTTCTCGAGTTTGCCGATGTATTTCGCCTGTTGACCACGCATTTGGCTACCTTAAGAGAGTCATAGTTACTCCTGTCAGTTGCTCCCCGTTTTACCACAGTCACAATTTCAAGCTTCCTCTAGCCAGTTCCCCTGAAGCGATACGCCATTATCTGTCAACCTATAGACTTTCACAGCACTCCTGACGAGAGCTTCTTGAGTTTGCCGATGTATTTCGCCTGTTGACCACGCATTTGGCTACCTTAAGAGAGTCATAGTTACTCCTGTCAGTTGCTCCCCGTTTTACCACAGTCACATTTTCAAACTTCCTCTAGCCAGGTCACCTGAAGCGATACGCCATTATCTGTCGATATAAAGACTGTCACAGTACTCCTGACGGGAGCTTCTCGAGTTTGCCGATGTATTTCGCCTGTTGACCACGCATTTGGCTACCTTAAGAGAGTCATAGTTACTCCTGTCAGTTGCTCCCCGTTTTACCACAGTCACAATTTCAAGCTTCCTCTAGCCAGTTCCCCTGAAGCGATACGCCATTATCTGTCAACCTATAGACTTTCACAGCACTCCTGACGAGAGCTTCTTGAGTTTGCCGATGTATTTCGCCTGTTGACCACGCATTTGGCTACCTTAAGAGAGTCATAGTTACTCCTGTCAGTTGCTCCCCGTTTTACCACAGTCACAATTTCAAGCTTCCTCTAGCCAGTTCGCCTGAAGCGATACGCCATTATCTGCCAACCTAAAGACTTTCACAGCACTCCTGATGGGAGCTTCTCGAGTTTGCCGAGGTATTTCTCCGGTTGACGAGGCATTTGGCTACCTTAAGAGAGTCATTGTTACTCCTGTCAGTTGCTCCCCGTTATACCACAGTCACATTTTCAAGCTTCCTCTAGCCAGTTCACCTAACGCGATACGCCATTGTCTGTCAACCTAATGTCTTCCACAGTACTCCTGCCGGGAGCTTCTCGAGTTTGCCGATGTATTTCGCCTGTTGAGGAGGCATTTGGATACCTTAAGAGAGTCATAGTTACTCCTGTCAGTTGCTCCCCGTTTTAATACAGTCACATTTTCAAACTTCCTCTAGCCAGGTCACCTGAAGCGATACGCCATTATCTGTCGACATAAAGACTGTCACAGTACTCCTGCCGGGAGCTTCTCGAGTTTGCCGATGTATTTCGCCTCTTGACGAGGCATTTGGCTACCTTAAGAGAGTCATAGTTACTCCTGTCAGTGACTACCCGTTTTACAACAGCCACATCTACAAGCTTACTCTGGCCAGTTTACCAGAGGCGATACGCCCATATCTGTCAACATAAAGACTTTCACAGCACTCCTGATGGGAGCTTCTCGAGTTTTCCGATGTATTTCGCCTCCTGACGAGGCATTTGGCTACCTTAAGAGAGTCATAGTTACTCCTGTCAGTTGCTCCAGGATTTATCACAGTCACATTTTCAAGGTTTCACTAGCCAGTTCACCTGAAGCGATACGCCATTATCTGTCAACCTATAGACTTTCACAGCACTCCTGATGGGAGCTTCTCGAGGTTGCCGATGTATTTCGCCTGTTGACCACGCATTTGGCTACCTTAAGTGAGTCATAGTTACTCCTGTCAGTTGCTCCCCGTTTTACCACAGTCACAATTTCAAGCTTCCTCTAGCCAGTTCCCCTGAAGCGATACGCCATTATCTGTAAACCTATAGACTTTCACAGCACTCCTGACGGGAGCTTCTCGAGTTTGCCGATGTATTTCGCCTGTTGACCACGCATTTGGCTACCTTAAGAGAGTCATAGTTACTCCTGTCAGTTGCTCCCCGTTTTACCACAGTCACATTTTCAAACTTCCTCTAGCCAGGTCACCTGAAGCGATACGCCATTATCTGTCGATATAAAGAATGTCACAGTACTCCTGACGGGAGCTTCTCGAGTTTGCCGATGTATTTCGCCTGTTGACCACGCATTTGGCTACCTTAAGAGAGTCATAGTTACTCCTGTCAGTTGCTCCCCGTTTTACCACAGTCACAATTTCAAGCTTCCTCTAGCCAGTTCCCCTGAAGCGATACGCCATTATCTGTCAACCTATAGACTTTCACAGCACTCCTGACGAGAGCTTCTTGAGTTTGCCGATGTATTTCGCCTGTTGACCACGCATTTGGCTACCTTAAGAGAGTCATAGTTACTCCTGTCAGTTGCTCCCCGTTTTACCACAGTCACAATTTCAAGCTTCCTCTAGCCAGTTCCCCTGAAGCGATACGCCATTATCTGTCAACCTATAGACTTTCACAGCACTCCTGACGAGAGCTTCTCGAGTTTGCCGATGTATTTCGCCTGTTGACCACGCATTTGGCTACCTTAAGAGAGTCATAGTTACTCCTGTCAGTTGCTCCCCGTTTTACCACAGTCACAATTTCAAGCTTCCTCTAGCCAGTTCCCCTGAAGCGATACGCCATTATCTGTCAACCTATAGACTTTCACAGCACTCCTGACGAGAGCTTCTTGAGTTTGCCGATGTATTTCGCCTGTTGACCACGCATTTGGCTACCTTAAGAGAGTCATAGTTACTCCTGTCAGTTGCTCCCCGTTTTACCACAGTCACAATTTCAAGCTTCCTCTAGCCAGTTCCCCTGAAGCGATACGCCATTATCTGCCAACCTAAAGACTTTCACAGCACTCCTGATGGGAGCTTCTCGAGTTTGCCGAGGTATTTCTCCGGTTGACGAGGCATTTGGCTACCTTAAGAGAGTCATTGTTACTCCTGTCAGTTGCTCCCCGTTATACCACAGTCACATTTTCAAGCTTCCTCTAGCCAGTTCACCTAACGCGATACGCCATTGTCTGTCAACCTAATGTCTTCCACAGTACTCCTGCCGGGAGCTTCTCGAGTTTGCCGATGTATTTCGCCTGTTGAGGAGGCATTTGGATACCTTAAGAGAGTCATAGTTACTCCTGTCAGTTGCTCCCCGTTTTAATACAGTCACATTTTCAAACTTCCTCTAGCCAGGTCACCTGAAGCGATACGCCATTATCTGTCGACATAAAGACTGTCACAGTACTCCTGCCGGGAGCTTCTCGAGTTTGCCGATGTATTTCGCCTCTTGACGAGGCATTTGGCTACCTTAAGAGAGTCATAGTTACTCCTGTCAGTGACTACCCGTTTTACAACAGCCACATCTACAAGCTTACTCTGGCCAGTTTACCAGAGGCGATACGCCCATATCTGTCAACATAAAGACTTTCACAGCACTCCTGATGGGAGCTTCTCGAGTTTTCCGATGTATTTCGCCTCCTGACGAGGCATTTGGCTACCTTAAGAGAGTCATAGTTACTCCTGTCAGTTGCTCCAGGATTTATCACAGTCACATTTTCAAGGTTTCACTAGCCAGTTCACCTGAAGCGATACGCCATTATCTGTCAACCTATAGACTTTCACAGCACTCCTGATGGGAGCTTCTCGAGGTTGCCGATGTATTTCGCCTGTTGACCACGCATTAGGCTACCTTAAGTGAGTCATAGTTACTCCTGTCAGTTGCTCCCCGTTTTACCACAGTCACAATTTCAAGCTTCCTCTAGCCAGTTCCCCTGAAGCGATACGCCATTATCTGTAAACCTATAGACTTTCACAGCACTCCTGACGGGAGCTTCTCGAGTTTGCCGATGTATTTCGCCTGTTGACCACGCATTTGGCTACCTTAAGAGAGTCATAGTTACTCCTGTCAGTTGCTCCCCGTTTTACCACAGTCACAATTTCAAGCTTCCTCTAGCCAGTTCCCCTGAAGCGATACGCCATTATCTGTCAACCTATAGACTTTCACAGCACTCCTGACGAGAGCTTCTTGAGTTTGCCGATGTATTTCGCCTGTTGACCACGCATTTGGCTACCTTAAGAGAGTCATAGTTACTCCTGTCAGTTGCTCCCCGTTTTACCACAGTCACATTTTCAAACTTCCTCTAGCCAGGTCACCTGAAGCGATACGCCATTATCTGTCGATATAAAGACTGTCACAGTACTCCTGACGGGAGCTTCTCGAGTTTGCCGATGTATTTCGCCTGTTGACCACGCATTTGGCTACCTTAAGAGAGTCATAGTTACTCCTGTCAGTTGCTCCCCGTTTTACCACAGTCACAATTTCAAGCTTCCTCTAGCCAGTTCCCCTGAAGCGATACGCCATTATCTGTCAACCTATAGACTTTCACAGCACTCCTGACGAGAGCTTCTTGAGTTTGCCGATGTATTTCGCCTGTTGACCACGCATTTGGCTACCTTAAGAGAGTCATAGTTACTCCTGTCAGTTGCTCCCCGTTTTACCACAGTCACAATTTCAAGCTTCCTCTAGCCAGTTCCCCTGAAGCGATACGCCATTATCTGCCAACCTAAAGACTTTCACAGCACTCCTGATGGGAGCTTCTCGAGTTTGCCGAGGTATTTCTCCGGTTGACGAGGCATTTGGCTACCTTAAGAGAGTCATTGTTACTCCTGTCAGTTGCTCCCCGTTATACCACAGTCACATTTTCAAGCTTCCTCTAGCCAGTTCACCTAACGCGATACGCCATTGTCTGTCAACCTAATGTCTTCCACAGTACTCCTGCCGGGAGCTTCTCGAGTTTGCCGATGTATTTCGCCTGTTGAGGAGGCATTTGGATACCTTAAGAGAGTCATAGTTACTCCTGTCAGTTGCTCCCCGTTTTAATACAGTCACATTTTCAAACTTCCTCTAGCCAGGTCACCTGAAGCGATACGCCATTATCTGTCGACATAAAGACTGTCACAGTACTCCTGCCGGGAGCTTCTCGAGTTTGCCGATGTATTTCGCCTCTTGACGAGGCATTTGGCTACCTTAAGAGAGTCATAGTTACTCCTGTCAGTGACTACCCGTTTTACAACAGCCACATCTACAAGCTTACTCTGGCCAGTTTACCAGAGGCGATACGCCCATATCTGTCAACATAAAGACTTTCACAGCACTCCTGATGGGAGCTTCTCGAGTTTTCCGATGTATTTCGCCTCCTGACGAGGCATTTGGCTACCTTAAGAGAGTCATAGTTACTCCTGTCAGTTGCTCCAGGATTTACCACAGTCACATTTTCAAGGTTTCACTAGCCAGTTCACCTGAAGCGATCCGCCATTATCTGTCAACCTATAGACTTTCACAGCACTCCTGATGGGAGCTTCTCGAGGTTGCCGATGTATTTCGCCTGTTGACCACGCATTTGGCTACCTTAAGTGAGTCATAGTTACTCCTGTCAGTTGCTCCCCGTTTTACCACAGTCACAATTTCAAGCTTCCTCTAGCCAGTTCCCCTGAAGCGATACGCCATTATCTGTCAACCTATAGACTTTCACAGCACTCCTGACGGGAGCTTCTCGAGTTTGCCGATGTATTTCGCCTGTTGACCACGCATTTGGCTACCTTAAGAGAGTCATAGTTACTCCTGTCAGTTGCTCCCCGTTTTACCACAGTCACAATTTCAAGCTTCCTCTAGCCAGTTCCCCTGAAGCGATACGCCATTATCTGTCAACCTATAGACTTTCACAGCACTCCTGACGGGAGCTTCTCGAGTTTGCCGATGTATTTCGCCTGTTGACCACGCATTTGGCTACCTTAAGAGAGTCATAGTTACTCCTGTCAGTTGCTCCCCGTTTTACCACAGTCACAATTTCAAGCTTCCTCTAGCCAGTTCCCCTGAAGCGATACGCCATTATCTGTCAACCTATAGACTTTCACAGCACTCCTGACGAGAGCTTCTTGAGTTTGCCGATGTATTTCGCCTGTTGACCACGCATTTGGCTACCTTAAGAGAGTCATAGTTACTCCTGTCAGTTGCTCCCCGTTTTACCACAGTCACAATTTCAAGCTTCCTCTAGCCAGTTCCCCTGAAGCGATACGCCATTATCTGCCAACCTAAAGACTTTCACAGCACTCCTGATGGGAGCTTCTCGAGTTTGCCGAGGTATTTCTCCGGTTGACGAGGCATTTGGCTACCTTAAGAGAGTCATTGTTACTCCTGTCAGTTGCTCCCCGTTATACCACAGTCACATTTTCAAGCTTCCTCTAGCCAGTTCACCTAACGCGATACGCCATTGTCTGTCAACCTAATGTCTTCCACAGTACTCCTGCCGGGAGCTTCTCGAGTTTGCCGATGTATTTCGCCTGTTGAGGAGGCATTTGGATACCTTAAGAGAGTCATAGTTACTCCTGTCAGTTGCTCCCCGTTTTAATACAGTCACATTTTCAAACTTCCTCTAGCCAGGTCACCTGAAGCGATACGCCATTATCTGTCGACATAAAGACTGTCACAGTACTCCTGCCGGGAGCTTCTCGAGTTTGCCGATGTATTTCGCCTCTTGACGAGGCATTTGGCTACCTTAAGAGAGTCATAGTTACTCCTGTCAGTGACTACCCGTTTTACAACAGCCACATCTACAAGCTTACTCTGGCCAGTTTACCAGAGGCGATACGCCCATATCTGTCAACATAAAGACTTTCACAGCACTCCTGATGGGAGCTTCTCGAGTTTTCCGATGTATTTCGCCTCCTGACGAGGCATTTGGCTACCTTAAGAGAGTCATAGTTACTCCTGTCAGTTGCTCCAGGATTTACCACAGTCACATTTTCAAGGTTTCACTAGCCAGTTCACCTGAAGCGATCCGCCATTATCTGTCAACCTATAGACTTTCACAGCACTCCTGATGGGAGCTTCTCGAGGTTGCCGATGTATTTCGCCTGTTGACCACGCATTTGGCTACCTTAAGTGAGTCATAGTTACTCCTGTCAGTTGCTCCCCGTTTTACCACAGTCACAATTTCAAGCTTCCTCTAGCCAGTTCCCCTGAAGCGATACGCCATTATCTGTCAACCTATAGACTTTCACAGCACTCCTGACGGGAGCTTCTCGAGTTTGCCGATGTATTTCGCCTGTTGACCACGCATTTGGCTACCTTAAGAGAGTCATAGTTACTCCTGTCAGTTGCTCCCCGTTTTACCACAGTCACAATTTCAAGCTTCCTCTAGCCAGTTCCCCTGAAGCGATACGCCATTATCTGTCAACCTATAGACTTTCACAGCACTCCTGACGGGAGCTTCTCGAGTTTGCCGATGTATTTCGCCTGTTGACCACGCATTTGGCTACCTTAAGAGAGTCATAGTTACTCCTGTCAGTTGCTCCCCGTTTTACCACAGTCACAATTTCAAGCTTCCTCTAGCCAGTTCCCCTGAAGCGATACGCCATTATCTGTCAACCTATAGACTTTCACAGCACTCCTGACGAGAGCTTCTTGAGTTTGCCGATGTATTTCGCCTGTTGACCACGCATTTGGCTACCTTAAGAGAGTCATAGTTACTCCTGTCAGTTGCTCCCCGTTTTACCACAGTCACAATTTCAAGCTTCCTCTAGCCAGTTCCCCTGAAGCGATACGCCATTATCTGTCAACCTATAGACTTTCACAGCACTCCTGACGGGAGCTTCTCGAGTTTGCCGATGTATTTCGCCTGTTGACCACGCATTTGGCTACCTTAAGAGAGTCATAGTTACTCCTGTCAGTTGCTCCCCGTTTTACCACAGTCACAATTTCAAGCTTCCTCTAGCCAGTTCCCCTGAAGCGATACGCCATTATCTGTCAACCTATAGACTTTCACAGCACTCCTGACGAGAGCTTCTTGAGTTTGCCGATGTATTTCGCCTGTTGACCACGCATTTGGCTACCTTAAGAGAGTCATAGTTACTCCTGTCAGTTGCTCCCCGTTTTACCACAGTCACAATTTCAAGCTTCCTCTAGCCAGTTCCCCTGAAGCGATACGCCATTATCTGCCAACCTAAAGACTTTCACAGCACTCCTGATGGGAGCTTCTCGAGTTTGCCGAGGTATTTCTCCGGTTGACGAGGCATTTGGCTACCTTAAGAGAGTCATTGTTACTCCTGTCAGTTGCTCCCCGTTATACCACAGTCACATTTTCAAGCTTCCTCTAGCCAGTTCACCTAACGCGATACGCCATTGTCTGTCAACCTAATGTCTTCCACAGTACTCCTGCCGGGAGCTTCTCGAGTTTGCCGATGTATTTCGCCTGTTGAGGAGGCATTTGGATACCTTAAGAGAGTCATAGTTACTCCTGTCAGTTGCTCCCCGTTTTAATACAGTCACATTTTCAAACTTCCTCTAGCCAGGTCACCTGAAGCGATACGCCATTATCTGTCGACATAAAGACTGTCACAGTACTCCTGCCGGGAGCTTCTCGAGTTTGCCGATGTATTTCGCCTCTTGACGAGGCATTTGGCTACCTTAAGAGAGTCATAGTTACTCCTGTCAGTGACTACCCGTTTTACAACAGCCACATCTACAAGCTTACTCTGGCCAGTTTACCAGAGGCGATACGCCCATATCTGTCAACATAAAGACTTTCACAGCACTCCTGATGGGAGCTTCTCGAGTTTTCCGATGTATTTCGCCTCCTGACGAGGCATTTGGCTACCTTAAGAGAGTCATAGTTACTCCTGTCAGTTGCTCCAGGATTTACCACAGTCACATTTTCAAGGTTTCACTAGCCAGTTCACCTGAAGCGATCCGCCATTATCTGTCAACCTATAGACTTTCACAGCACTCCTGATGGGAGCTTCTCGAGGTTGCCGATGTATTTCGCCTGTTGACCACGCATTTGGCTACCTTAAGTGAGTCATAGTTACTCCTGTCAGTTGCTCCCCGTTTTACCACAGTCACAATTTCAAGCTTCCTCTAGCCAGTTCCCCTGAAGCGATACGCCATTATCTGTCAACCTATAGACTTTCACAGCACTCCTGACGGGAGCTTCTCGAGTTTGCCGATGTATTTCGCCTGTTGACCACGCATTTGGCTACCTTAAGAGAGTCATAGTTACTCCTGTCAGTTGCTCCCCGTTTTACCACAGTCACAATTTCAAGCTTCCTCTAGCCAGTTCCCCTGAAGCGATACGCCATTATCTGTCAACCTATAGACTTTCACAGCACTCCTGACGGGAGCTTCTCGAGTTTGCCGATGTATTTCGCCTGTTGACCACGCATTTGGCTACCTTAAGAGAGTCATAGTTACTCCTGTCAGTTGCTCCCCGTTTTACCACAGTCACAATTTCAAGCTTCCTCTAGCCAGTTCCCCTGAAGCGATACGCCATTATCTGTCAACCTATAGACTTTCACAGCACTCCTGACGAGAGCTTCTTGAGTTTGCCGATGTATTTCGCCTGTTGACCACGCATTTGGCTACCTTAAGAGAGTCATAGTTACTCCTGTCAGTTGCTCCCCGTTTTACCACAGTCACAATTTCAAGCTTCCTCTAGCCAGTTCCCCTGAAGCGATACGCCATTATCTGTCAACCTATAGACTTTCACAGCACTCCTGACGGGAGCTTCTCGAGTTTGCCGATGTATTTCGCCTGTTGACCACGCATTTGGCTACCTTAAGAGAGTCATAGTTACTCCTGTCAGTTGCTCCCCGTTTTACCACAGTCACAATTTCAAGCTTCCTCTAGCCAGTTCCCCTGAAGCGATACGCCATTATCTGTCAACCTATAGACTTTCACAGCACTCCTGACGAGAGCTTCTTGAGTTTGCCGATGTATTTCGCCTGTTGACCACGCATTTGGCTACCTTAAGAGAGTCATAGTTACTCCTGTCAGTTGCTCCCCGTTTTACCACAGTCACAATTTCAAGCTTCCTCTAGCCAGTTCCCCTGAAGCGATACGCCATTATCTGCCAACCTAAAGACTTTCACAGCACTCCTGATGGGAGCTTCTCGAGTTTGCCGAGGTATTTCTCCGGTTGACGAGGCATTTGGCTACCTTAAGAGAGTCATTGTTACTCCTGTCAGTTGCTCCCCGTTATACCACAGTCACATTTTCAAGCTTCCTCTAGCCAGTTCACCTAACGCGATACGCCATTGTCTGTCAACCTAATGTCTTCCACAGTACTCCTGCCGGGAGCTTCTCGAGTTTGCCGATGTATTTCGCCTGTTGAGGAGGCATTTGGATACCTTAAGAGAGTCATAGTTACTCCTGTCAGTTGCTCCCCGTTTTAATACAGTCACATTTTCAAACTTCCTCTAGCCAGGTCACCTGAAGCGATACGCCATTATCTGTCGACATAAAGACTGTCACAGTACTCCTGCCGGGAGCTTCTCGAGTTTGCCGATGTATTTCGCCTCTTGACGAGGCATTTGGCTACCTTAAGAGAGTCATAGTTACTCCTGTCAGTGACTACCCGTTTTACAACAGCCACATCTACAAGCTTACTCTGGCCAGTTTACCAGAGGCGATACGCCCATATCTGTCAACATAAAGACTTTCACAGCACTCCTGATGGGAGC
Source organism: Schistocerca serialis cubense (assembly GCF_023864345.2). Lineage (NCBI taxonomy): Eukaryota > Metazoa > Arthropoda > Insecta > Orthoptera > Acrididae > Schistocerca > Schistocerca serialis. The sequence goes on from NC_064640.1 coordinate 968,525,988, forward strand.
TTCTCGAGTTTTCCGATGTATTTCGCCTCCTGACGAGGCATTTGGCTACCTTAAGAGAGTCATAGTTACTCCTGTCAGTTGCTCCAGGATTTACCACAGTCACATTTTCAAGGTTTCACTAGCCAGTTCACCTGAAGCGATCCGCCATTATCTGTCAACCTATAGACTTTCACAGCACTCCTGATGGGAGCTTCTCGAGGTTGCCGATGTATTTCGCCTGTTGACCACGCATTTGGCTACCTTAAGTGAGTCATAGTTACTCCTGTCAGTTGCTCCCCGTTTTACCACAGTCACAATTTCAAGCTTCCTCTAGCCAGTTCCCCTGAAGCGATACGCCATTATCTGTCAACCTATAGACTTTCACAGCACTCCTGACGGGAGCTTCTCGAGTTTGCCGATGTATTTCGCCTGTTGACCACGCATTTGGCTACCTTAAGAGAGTCATAGTTACTCCTGTCAGTTGCTCCCCGTTTTACCACAGTCACAATTTCAAGCTTCCTCTAGCCAGTTCCCCTGAAGCGATACGCCATTATCTGTCAACCTATAGACTTTCACAGCACTCCTGACGGGAGCTTCTCGAGTTTGCCGATGTATTTCGCCTGTTGACCACGCATTTGGCTACCTTAAGAGAGTCATAGTTACTCCTGTCAGTTGCTCCCCGTTTTACCACAGTCACAATTTCAAGCTTCCTCTAGCCAGTTCCCCTGAAGCGATACGCCATTATCTGTCAACCTATAGACTTTCACAGCACTCCTGACGAGAGCTTCTTGAGTTTGCCGATGTATTTCGCCTGTTGACCACGCATTTGGCTACCTTAAGAGAGTCATAGTTACTCCTGTCAGTTGCTCCCCGTTTTACCACAGTCACAATTTCAAGCTTCCTCTAGCCAGTTCCCCTGAAGCGATACGCCATTATCTGCCAACCTAAAGACTTTCACAGCACTCCTGATGGGAGCTTCTCGAGTTTGCCGAGGTATTTCTCCGGTTGACGAGGCATTTGGCTACCTTAAGAGAGTCATTGTTACTCCTGTCAGTTGCTCCCCGTTATACCACAGTCACATTTTCAAGCTTCCTCTAGCCAGTTCACCTAACGCGATACGCCATTGTCTGTCAACCTAATGTCTTCCACAGTACTCCTGCCGGGAGCTTCTCGAGTTTGCCGATGTATTTCGCCTGTTGAGGAGGCATTTGGATACCTTAAGAGAGTCATAGTTACTCCTGTCAGTTGCTCCCCGTTTTAATACAGTCACATTTTCAAACTTCCTCTAGCCAGGTCACCTGAAGCGATACGCCATTATCTGTCGACATAAAGACTGTCACAGTACTCCTGCCGGGAGCTTCTCGAGTTTGCCGATGTATTTCGCCTCTTGACGAGGCATTTGGCTACCTTAAGAGAGTCATAGTTACTCCTGTCAGTGACTACCCGTTTTACAACAGCCACATCTACAAGCTTACTCTGGCCAGTTTACCAGAGGCGATACGCCCATATCTGTCAACATAAAGACTTTCACAGCACTCCTGATGGGAGCTTCTCGAGTTTTCCGATGTATTTCGCCTCCTGACGAGGCATTTGGCTACCTTAAGAGAGTCATAGTTACTCCTGTCAGTTGCTCCAGGATTTACCACAGTCACATTTTCAAGGTTTCACTAGCCAGTTCACCTGAAGCGATCCGCCATTATCTGTCAACCTATAGACTTTCACAGCACTCCTGATGGGAGCTTCTCGAGGTTGCCGATGTATTTCGCCTGTTGACCACGCATTTGGCTACCTTAAGTGAGTCATAGTTACTCCTGTCAGTTGCTCCCCGTTTTACCACAGTCACAATTTCAAGCTTCCTCTAGCCAGTTCCCCTGAAGCGATACGCCATTATCTGTCAACCTATAGACTTTCACAGCACTCCTGACGGGAGCTTCTCGAGTTTGCCGATGTATTTCGCCTGTTGACCACGCATTTGGCTACCTTAAGAGAGTCATAGTTACTCCTGTCAGTTGCTCCCCGTTTTACCACAGTCACAATTTCAAGCTTCCTCTAGCCAGTTCCCCTGAAGCGATACGCCATTATCTGTCAACCTATAGACTTTCACAGCACTCCTGACGGGAGCTTCTCGAGTTTGCCGATGTATTTCGCCTGTTGACCACGCATTTGGCTACCTTAAGAGAGTCATAGTTACTCCTGTCAGTTGCTCCCCGTTTTACCACAGTCACAATTTCAAGCTTCCTCTAGCCAGTTCCCCTGAAGCGATACGCCATTATCTGTCAACCTATAGACTTTCACAGCACTCCTGACGAGAGCTTCTTGAGTTTGCCGATGTATTTCGCCTGTTGACCACGCATTTGGCTACCTTAAGAGAGTCATAGTTACTCCTGTCAGTTGCTCCCCGTTTTACCACAGTCACAATTTCAAGCTTCCTCTAGCCAGTTCCCCTGAAGCGATACGCCATTATCTGCCAACCTAAAGACTTTCACAGCACTCCTGATGGGAGCTTCTCGAGTTTGCCGAGGTATTTCTCCGGTTGACGAGGCATTTGGCTACCTTAAGAGAGTCATTGTTACTCCTGTCAGTTGCTCCCCGTTATACCACAGTCACATTTTCAAGCTTCCTCTAGCCAGTTCACCTAACGCGATACGCCATTGTCTGTCAACCTAATGTCTTCCACAGTACTCCTGCCGGGAGCTTCTCGAGTTTGCCGATGTATTTCGCCTGTTGAGGAGGCATTTGGATACCTTAAGAGAGTCATAGTTACTCCTGTCAGTTGCTCCCCGTTTTAATACAGTCACATTTTCAAACTTCCTCTAGCCAGGTCACCTGAAGCGATACGCCATTATCTGTCGACATAAAGACTGTCACAGTACTCCTGCCGGGAGCTTCTCGAGTTTGCCGATGTATTTCGCCTCTTGACGAGGCATTTGGCTACCTTAAGAGAGTCATAGTTACTCCTGTCAGTGACTACCCGTTTTACAACAGCCACATCTACAAGCTTACTCTGGCCAGTTTACCAGAGGCGATACGCCCATATCTGTCAACATAAAGACTTTCACAGCACTCCTGATGGGAGCTTCTCGAGTTTTCCGATGTATTTCGCCTCCTGACGAGGCATTTGGCTACCTTAAGAGAGTCATAGTTACTCCTGTCAGTTGCTCCAGGATTTATCACAGTCACATTTTCAAGGTTTCACTAGCCAGTTCACCTGAAGCGATACGCCATTATCTGTCAACCTATAGACTTTCACAGCACTCCTGATGGGAGCTTCTCGAGGTTGCCGATGTATTTCGCCTGTTGACCACGCATTTGGCTACCTTAAGTGAGTCATAGTTACTCCTGTCAGTTGCTCCCCGTTTTACCACAGTCACAATTTCAAGCTTCCTCTAGCCAGTTCCCCTGAAGCGATACGCCATTATCTGTAAACCTATAGACTTTCACAGCACTCCTGACGGGAGCTTCTCGAGTTTGCCGATGTATTTCGCCTGTTGACCACGCATTTGGCTACCTTAAGAGAGTCATAGTTACTCCTGTCAGTTGCTCCCCGTTTTACCACAGTCACAATTTCAAGCTTCCTCTAGCCAGTTCCCCTGAAGCGATACGCCATTATCTGTCAACCTATAGACTTTCACAGCACTCCTGACGAGAGCTTCTTGAGTTTGCCGATGTATTTCGCCTGTTGACCACGCATTTGGCTACCTTAAGAGAGTCATAGTTACTCCTGTCAGTTGCTCCCCGTTTTACCACAGTCACATTTTCAAACTTCCTCTAGCCAGGTCACCTGAAGCGATACGCCATTATCTGTCGATATAAAGACTGTCACAGTACTCCTGACGGGAGCTTCTCGAGTTTGCCGATGTATTTCGCCTGTTGACCACGCATTTGGCTACCTTAAGAGAGTCATAGTTACTCCTGTCAGTTGCTCCCCGTTTTACCACAGTCACAATTTCAAGCTTCCTCTAGCCAGTTCCCCTGAAGCGATACGCCATTATCTGTCAACCTATAGACTTTCACAGCACTCCTGACGAGAGCTTCTTGAGTTTGCCGATGTATTTCGCCTGTTGACCACGCATTTGGCTACCTTAAGAGAGTCATAGTTACTCCTGTCAGTTGCTCCCCGTTTTACCACAGTCACAATTTCAAGCTTCCTCTAGCCAGTTCCCCTGAAGCGATACGCCATTATCTGCCAACCTAAAGACTTTCACAGCACTCCTGATGGGAGCTTCTCGAGTTTGCCGAGGTATTTCTCCGGTTGACGAGGCATTTGGCTACCTTAAGAGAGTCATTGTTACTCCTGTCAGTTGCTCCCCGTTATACCACAGTCACATTTTCAAGCTTCCTCTAGCCAGTTCACCTAACGCGATACGCCATTGTCTGTCAACCTAATGTCTTCCACAGTACTCCTGCCGGGAGCTTCTCGAGTTTGCCGATGTATTTCGCCTGTTGAGGAGGCATTTGGATACCTTAAGAGAGTCATAGTTACTCCTGTCAGTTGCTCCCCGTTTTAATACAGTCACATTTTCAAACTTCCTCTAGCCAGGTCACCTGAAGCGATACGCCATTATCTGTCGACATAAAGACTGTCACAGTACTCCTGCCGGGAGCTTCTCGAGTTTGCCGATGTATTTCGCCTCTTGACGAGGCATTTGGCTACCTTAAGAGAGTCATAGTTACTCCTGTCAGTGACTACCCGTTTTACAACAGCCACATCTACAAGCTTACTCTGGCCAGTTTACCAGAGGCGATACGCCCATATCTGTCAACATAAAGACTTTCACAGCACTCCTGATGGGAGCTTCTCGAGTTTTCCGATGTATTTCGCCTCCTGACGAGGCATTTGGCTACCTTAAGAGAGTCATAGTTACTCCTGTCAGTTGCTCCAGGATTTACCACTGTCACATTTTCAAGGTTTCACTAGCCAGTTCACCTGAAGCGATCCGCCATTATCTGTCAACCTATAGACTTTCACAGCACTCCTGATGGGAGCTTCTCGAGGTTGCCGATGTATTTCGCCTGTTGACCACGCATTTGGCTACCTTAAGTGAGTCATAGTTACTCCTGTCAGTTGCTCCCCGTTTTACCACAGTCACAATTTCAAGCTTCCTCTAGCCAGTTCCCCTGAAGCGATACGCCATTATCTGTAAACCTATAGACTTTCACAGCACTCCTGACGGGAGCTTCTCGAGTTTGCCGATGTTTTTCGCCTGTTGACCACGCATTTGGCTACCTTAAGAGAGTCATAGTTACTCCTGTCAGTTGCTCCCCGTTTTACCACAGTCACAATTTCAAGCTTCCTCTAGCCAGTTCCCCTGAAGCGATACGCCATTATCTGTCAACCTATAGACTTTCACAGCACTCCTGACGAGGGCTTCTTGAGTTTGCCGATGTATTTCGCCTGTTGACCACGCATTTGGCTACCTTAAGAGAGTCATAGTTACTCCTGTCAGTTGCTCCCCGTTTTACCACAGTCACATTTTCAAACTTCCTCTAGCCAGGTCACCTGAAGCGATACGCCATTATCTGTCGATATAAAGACTGTCACAGTACTCCTGACGGGAGCTTCTCGAGTTTGCCGATGTATTTCGCCTCTTGACGAGGCATTTGGCTACCTTAAAAGAGTCATAGTTACTCCTGTCAGTTACTCCCCGTTTTACAACAGCCACATCTACAAGCTTACTCTGGCCAGTTTACCAGAGGCGATACGCCAATATCTGTCAACATAAAGACTTTCACAGCACTCCTGATTGGAGCTTCTCGAGTTTGTCGATGTATTTCTCCGGTTGACGAGGCATTTGGCTACCTTAAGAGAGTCATAGTTACTCCTGTCAGTTGCTCCCCGTTTTTCCACAGTCACATTTTCAAGCTTCCTCTAGCCAGTTCACCTGACGCGATAGGCCATTGTTTGTAACCTAATGTCTTTCACAGTACTCCTGCCGGCAGCTTCTCGAGTTTGCCGAGGTATTTCTCCGGTTGACGAGGCATTTGGCTACCTTAAGTGAGTCATAGTTACTCCTGTCAGTTGCTCCCCGTTATACCACAGTCACATTTTCAAGCTTCCTCTAGCCAGTTCACCTGACGCGATATGCCATTGTCTGTCAATCTAATGTCTTTCACAGTACTCCTGCCGGGAGCTTCTCGAGTTTGCCGATGTATTTCGCCTGTTGAGGAGGCATTTGGATACCTTAAGAGAGTCATAGTTACTCCTGTCAGTTGCTCCCCGTTTTACCACAGTCACATTTTCAAACTTCCTCTAGCCAGGTCACCTGAAGCGATACGCCATTATCTGTCGATATAAAGACTGTCACAGTACTCCTGACGGGAGCTTCTCGAGTTTGCCGATGTATTTCGCCTCTTGACGAGGCATTTGGCTACCTTAAAAGAGTCATAGTTACTCCTGTCAGTTACTCCCCGTTTTACAACAGCCACATCTACAAGCTTACTCTGGCCAGTTTACCAGAGGCGATACGCCAATATCTGTCAACATAAAGTCTTTCACAGCACTCCTGATGGGAGCTTCTCGAGTTTGTCGATGTATTTCTCCGGTTGACGAGGCATTTGGCTACCTTAAGAGAGTCATAGTTACTCCTGTCAGTTGCTCCCCGTTTTTCCACAGTCACATTTTCAAGCTTCCTCTAGCCAGTTCACCTGACGCGATAGGCCATTGTTTGTCAACCTAATGTCTTTCACAGTACTCCTGCCGGCAGCTTCTCGAGTTTGCCGATGTATTTCGCCTGTTGAGGAGGCATTTGGATACCTTAAGAGAGTCATAGTTACTCCTGTCAGTTGCTCCCCGTTTTACCACAGTCACAATTTCAAGCTTCCTCTAGCCAGTTCCCCTGAAGCGATACGCCATTATCTGCCAACCTAAAGACTTTCACAGCACTCCTGATGGGAGCTTCTCGAGTTTGCCGAGGTATTTCTCCGGTTGACGAGGCATTTGGCTACCTTAAGAGAGTCATTGTTACTCCTGTCAGTTGCTCCCCGTTATACCACAGTCACATTTTCAAGCTTCCTCTAGCCAGTTCACCTAACGCGATACGCCATTGTCTGTCAACCTAATGTCTTCCACAGTACTCCTGCCGGGAGCTTCTCGAGTTTGCCGATGTATTTCGCCTGTTGAGGAGGCATTTGGATACCTTAAGAGAGTCATAGTTACTCCTGTCAGTTGCTCCCCGTTTTAATACAGTCACATTTTCAAACTTCCTCTAGCCAGGTCACCTGAAGCGATACGCCATTATCTGTCGACATAAAGACTGTCACAGTACTCCTGCCGGGAGCTTCTCGAGTTTGCCGATGTATTTCGCCTCTTGACGAGGCATTTGGCTACCTTAAGAGAGTCATAGTTACTCCTGTCAGTGACTACCCGTTTTACAACAGCCACATCTACAAGCTTACTCTGGCCAGTTTACCAGAGGCGATACGCCCATATCTGTCAACATAAAGACTTTCACAGCACTCCTGATGGGAGCTTCTCGAGTTTTCCGATGTATTTCGCCTCCTGACGAGGCATTTGGCTACCTTAAGAGAGTCATAGTTACTCCTGTCAGTTGCTCCAGGATTTACCACAGTCACATTTTCAAGGTTTCACTAGCCAGTTCACCTGAAGCGATCCGCCATTATCTGTCAACCTATAGACTTTCACAGCACTCCTGATGGGAGCTTCTCGAGGTTGCCGATGTATTTCGCCTGTTGACCACGCATTTGGCTACCTTAAGTGAGTCATAGTTACTCCTGTCAGTTGCTCCCCGTTTTACCACAGTCACAATTTCAAGCTTCCTCTAGCCAGTTCCCCTGAAGCGATACGCCATTATCTGTAAACCTATAGACTTTCACAGCACTCCTGACGGGAGCTTCTCGAGTTTGCCGATGTTTTTCGCCTGTTGACCACGCATTTGGCTACCTTAAGAGAGTCATAGTTACTCCTGTCAGTTGCTCCCCGTTTTACCACAGTCACAATTTCAAGCTTCCTCTAGCCAGTTCCCCTGAAGCGATACGCCATTATCTGTCAACCTATAGACTTTCACAGCACTCCTGACGAGGGCTTCTTGAGTTTGCCGATGTATTTCGCCTGTTGACCACGCATTTGGCTACCTTAAGAGAGTCATAGTTACTCCTGTCAGTTGCTCCCCGTTTTACCACAGTCACATTTTCAAACTTCCTCTAGCCAGGTCACCTGAAGCGATACGCCATTATCTGTCGATATAAAGACTGTCACAGTACTCCTGACGGGAGCTTCTCGAGTTTGCCGATGTATTTCGCCTCTTGACGAGGCATTTGGCTACCTTAAAAGAGTCATAGTTACTCCTGTCAGTTACTCCCCGTTTTACAACAGCCACATCTACAAGCTTACTCTGGCCAGTTTACCAGAGGCGATACGCCAATATCTGTCAACATAAAGTCTTTCACAGCACTCCTGATGGGAGCTTCTCGAGTTTGTCGATGTATTTCTCCGGTTGACGAGGCATTTGGCTACCTTAAGAGAGTCATAGTTACTCCTGTCAGTTGCTCCCCGTTTTTCCACAGTCACATTTTCAAGCTTCCTCTAGCCAGTTCACCTGACGCGATAGGCCATTGTTTGTCAACCTAATGTCTTTCACAGTACTCCTGCCGGCAGCTTCTCGAGTTTGCCGATGTATTTCGCCTGTTGAGGAGGCATTTGGATACCTTAAGAGAGTCATAGTTACTCCTGTCAGTTGCTCCCCGTTTTACCACAGTCACAATTTCAAGCTTCCTCTAGCCAGTTCCCCTGAAGCGATACGCCATTATCTGCCAACCTAAAGACTTTCACAGCACTCCTGATGGGAGCTTCTCGAGTTTGCCGAGGTATTTCTCCGGTTGACGAGGCATTTGGCTACCTTAAGAGAGTCATTGTTACTCCTGTCAGTTGCTCCCCGTTATACCACAGTCACATTTTCAAGCTTCCTCTAGCCAGTTCACCTAACGCGATACGCCATTGTCTGTCAACCTAATGTCTTCCACAGTACTCCTGCCGGGAGCTTCTCGAGTTTGCCGATGTATTTCGCCTGTTGAGGAGGCATTTGGATACCTTAAGAGAGTCATAGTTACTCCTGTCAGTTGCTCCCCGTTTTAATACAGTCACATTTTCAAACTTCCTCTAGCCAGGTCACCTGAAGCGATACGCCATTATCTGTCGACATAAAGACTGTCACAGTACTCCTGCCGGGAGCTTCTCGAGTTTGCCGATGTATTTCGCCTCTTGACGAGGCATTTGGCTACCTTAAGAGAGTCATAGTTACTCCTGTCAGTGACTACCCGTTTTACAACAGCCACATCTACAAGCTTACTCTGGCCAGTTTACCAGAGGCGATACGCCCATATCTGTCAACATAAAGACTTTCACAGCACTCCTGATGGGAGCTTCTCGAGTTTTCCGATGTATTTCGCCTCCTGACGAGGCATTTGGCTACCTTAAGAGAGTCATAGTTACTCCTGTCAGTTGCTCCAGGATTTACCACAGTCACATTTTCAAGGTTTCACTAGCCAGTTCACCTGAAGCGATACGCCATTATCTGTCAACCTATAGACTTTCACAGCACTCCTGATGGGAGCTTCTCGAGGTTGCCGATGTATTTCGCCTGTTGACCACGCATTTGGCTACCTTAAGTGAGTCATAGTTACTCCTGTCAGTTGCTCCCCGTTTTACCACAGTCACAATTTCAAGCTTCCTCTAGCCAGTTCCCCTGAAGCGATACGCCATTATCTGTAAACCTATAGACTTTCACAGCACTCCTGACGGGAGCTTCTCGAGTTTGCCGATGTTTTTCGCCTGTTGACCACGCATTTGGCTACCTTAAGAGAGTCATAGTTACTCCTGTCAGTTGCTCCCCGTTTTACCACAGTCACAATTTCAAGCTTCCTCTAGCCAGTTCCCCTGAAGCGATACGCCATTATCTGTCAACCTATAGACTTTCACAGCACTCCTGACGAGGGCTTCTTGAGTTTGCCGATGTATTTCGCCTGTTGACCACGCATTTGGCTACCTTAAGAGAGTCATAGTTACTCCTGTCAGTTGCTCCCCGTTTTACCACAGTCACATTTTCAAACTTCCTCTAGCCAGGTCACCTGAAGCGATACGCCATTATCTGTCGATATAAAGACTGTCACAGTACTCCTGACGGGAGCTTCTCGAGTTTGCCGATGTATTTCGCCTCTTGACGAGGCATTTGGCTACCTTAAAAGAGTCATAGTTACTCCTGTCAGTTACTCCCCGTTTTACAACAGCCACATCTACAAGCTTACTCTGGCCAGTTTACCAGAGGCGATACGCCAATATCTGTCAACATAAAGACTTTCACAGCACTCCTGATTGGAGCTTCTCGAGTTTGTCGATGTATTTCTCCGGTTGACGAGGCATTTGGCTACCTTAAGAGAGTCATAGTTACTCCTGTCAGTTGCTCCCCGTTTTTCCACAGTCACATTTTCAAGCTTCCTCTAGCCAGTTCACCTGACGCGATAGGCCATTGTTTGTCAACCTAATGTCTTTCACAGTACTCCTGCCGGCAGCTTCTCGAGTTTGCCGAGGTATTTCTCCGGTTGACGAGGCATTTGGCTACCTTAAGTGAGTCATAGTTACTCCTGTCAGTTGCTCCCCGTTATACCACAGTCACATTTTCAAGCTTCCTCTAGCCAGTTCACCTGACGCGATATGCCATTGTCTGTCAATCTAATGTCTTTCACAGTACTCCTGCCGGGAGCTTCTCGAGTTTGCCGATGTATTTCGCCTGTTGAGGAGGCATTTGGCTACCTTAAGAGAGTCATAGTTACTCCTGTCAGTTGCTCCCCGTTTTACCACAGTCACATTTTCAAACTTCCTCTAGCCAGGTCACCTGAAGCGATACGCCATTATCTGTCGATATAAAGACTGTCACAGTACTCCTGACGGGAGCTTCTCGAGTTTGCCGATGTATTTCGCCTCTTGACGAGGCATTTGGCTACCTTAAAAGAGTCATAGTTACTCCTGTCAGTTACTCCCCGTTTTACAACAGCCACATCTACAAGCTTACTCTGGCCAGTTTACCAGAGGCGATACGCCAATATCTGTCAACATAAAGTCTTTCACAGCACTCCTGATGGGAGCTTCTCGAGTTTGTCGATGTATTTCTCCGGTTGACGAGGCATTTGGCTACCTTAAGAGAGTCATAGTTACTCCTGTCAGTTGCTCCCCGTTTTTCCACAGTCACATTTTCAAGCTTCCTCTAGCCAGTTCACCTGACGCGATAGGCCATTGTTTGTCAACCTAATGTCTTTCACAGTACTCCTGCCGGCAGCTTCTCGAGTTTGCCGATGTATTTCGCCTGTTGAGGAGGCATTTGGATACCTTAAGAGAGTCATAGTTACTCCTGTCAGTTGCTCCCCGTTTTACCACAGTCACAATTTCAAGCTTCCTCTAGCCAGTTCCCCTGAAGCGATACGCCATTATCTGCCAACCTAAAGACTTTCACAGCACTCCTGATGGGAGCTTCTCGAGTTTGCCGAGGTATTTCTCCGGTTGACGAGGCATTTGGCTACCTTAAGAGAGTCATTGTTACTCCTGTCAGTTGCTCCCCGTTATACCACAGTCACATTTTCAAGCTTCCTCTAGCCAGTTCACCTAACGCGATACGCCATTGTCTGTCAACCTAATGTCTTCCACAGTACTCCTGCCGGGAGCTTCTCGAGTTTGCCGATGTATTTCGCCTGTTGAGGAGGCATTTGGATACCTTAAGAGAGTCATAGTTACTCCTGTCAGTTGCTCCCCGTTTTAATACAGTCACATTTTCAAACTTCCTCTAGCCAGGTCACCTGAAGCGATACGCCATTATCTGTCGACATAAAGACTGTCACAGTACTCCTGCCGGGAGCTTCTCGAGTTTGCCGATGTATTTCGCCTCTTGACGAGGCATTTGGCTACCTTAAGAGAGTCATAGTTACTCCTGTCAGTGACTACCCGTTTTACAACAGCCACATCTACAAGCTTACTCTGGCCAGTTTACCAGAGGCGATACGCCCATATCTGTCAACATAAAGACTTTCACAGCACTCCTGATGGGAGCTTCTCGAGTTTTCCGATGTATTTCGCCTCCTGACGAGGCATTTGGCTACCTTAAGAGAGTCATAGTTACTCCTGTCAGTTGCTCCAGGATTTACCACAGTCACATTTTCAAGGTTTCACTAGCCAGTTCACCTGAAGCGATACGCCATTATCTGTCAACCTATAGACTTTCACAGCACTCCTGATGGGAGCTTCTCGAGGTTGCCGATGTATTTCGCCTGTTGACCACGCATTTGGCTACCTTAAGTGAGTCATAGTTACTCCTGTCAGTTGCTCCCCGTTTTACCACAGTCACAATTTCAAGCTTCCTCTAGCCAGTTCCCCTGAAGCGATACGCCATTATCTGTCAACCTATAGACTTTCACAGCACTCCTGACGAGGGCTTCTTGAGTTTGCCGATGTATTTCGCCTGTTGACCACGCATTTGGCTACCTTAAGAGAGTCATAGTTACTCCTGTCAGTTGCTCCCCGTTTTACCACAGTCACATTTTCAAACTTCCTCTAGCCAGGTCACCTGAAGCGATACGCCATTATCTGTCGATATAAAGACTGTCACAGTACTCCTGACGGGAGCTTCTCGAGTTTGCCGATGTATTTCGCCTCTTGACGAGGCATTTGGCTACCTTAAAAGAGTCATAGTTACTCCTGTCAGTTACTCCCCGTTTTACAACAGCCACATCTACAAGCTTACTCTGGCCAGTTTACCAGAGGCGATACGCCAATATCTGTCAACATAAAGACTTTCACAGCACTCCTGATTGGAGCTTCTCGAGTTTGTCGATGTATTTCTCCGGTTGACGAGGCATTTGGCTACCTTAAGAGAGTCATAGTTACTCCTGTCAGTTGCTCCCCGTTTTTCCACAGTCACATTTTCAAGCTTCCTCTAGCCAGTTCACCTGACGCGATAGGCCATTGTTTGTCAACCTAATGTCTTTCACAGTACTCCTGCCGGCAGCTTCTCGAGTTTGCCGAGGTATTTCTCCGGTTGACGAGGCATTTGGCTACCTTAAGTGAGTCATAGTTACTCCTGTCAGTTGCTCCCCGTTATACCACAGTCACATTTTCAAGCTTCCTCTAGCCAGTTCACCTGACGCGATATGCCATTGTCTGTCAATCTAATGTCTTTCACAGTACTCCTGCCGGGAGCTTCTCGAGTTTGCCGATGTATTTCGCCTGTTGAGGAGGCATTTGGATACCTTAAGAGAGTCATAGTTACTCCTGTCAGTTGCTCCCCGTTTTACCACAGTCACATTTTCAAACTTCCTCTAGCCAGGTCACCTGAAGCGATACGCCATTATCTGTCGATATAAAGACTGTCACAGTACTCCTGACGGGAGCTTCTCGAGTTTGCCGATGTATTTCGCCTCTTGACGAGGCATTTGGCTACCTTAAAAGAGTCATAGTTACTCCTGTCAGTTACTCCCCGTTTTACAACAGCCACATCTACAAGCTTACTCTGGCCAGTTTACCAGAGGCGATACGCCAATATCTGTCAACATAAAGTCTTTCACAGCACTCCTGATGGGAGCTTCTCGAGTTTGTCGATGTATTTCTCCGGTTGACGAGGCATTTGGCTACCTTAAGAGAGTCATAGTTACTCCTGTCAGTTGCTCCCCGTTTTTCCACAGTCACATTTTCAAGCTTCCTCTAGCCAGTTCACCTGACGCGATAGGCCATTGTTTGTCAACCTAATGTCTTTCACAGTACTCCTGCCGGCAGCTTCTCGAGTTTGCCGATGTATTTCGCCTGTTGAGGAGGCATTTGGATACCTTAAGAGAGTCATAGTTACTCCTGTCAGTTGCTCCCCGTTTTACCACAGTCACAATTTCAAGCTTCCTCTAGCCAGTTCCCCTGAAGCGATACGCCATTATCTGCCAACCTAAAGACTTTCACAGCACTCCTGATGGGAGCTTCTCGAGTTTGCCGAGGTATTTCTCCGGTTGACGAGGCATTTGGCTACCTTAAGAGAGTCATTGTTACTCCTGTCAGTTGCTCCCCGTTATACCACAGTCACATTTTCAAGCTTCCTCTAGCCAGTTCACCTAACGCGATACGCCATTGTCTGTCAACCTAATGTCTTCCACAGTACTCCTGCCGGGAGCTTCTCGAGTTTGCCGATGTATTTCGCCTGTTGAGGAGGCATTTGGATACCTTAAGAGAGTCATAGTTACTCCTGTCAGTTGCTCCCCGTTTTAATACAGTCACATTTTCAAACTTCCTCTAGCCAGGTCACCTGAAGCGATACGCCATTATCTGTCGACATAAAGACTGTCACAGTACTCCTGCCGGGAGCTTCTCGAGTTTGCCGATGTATTTCGCCTCTTGACGAGGCATTTGGCTACCTTAAGAGAGTCATAGTTACTCCTGTCAGTGACTACCCGTTTTACAACAGCCACATCTACAAGCTTACTCTGGCCAGTTTACCAGAGGCGATACGCCCATATCTGTCAACATAAAGACTTTCACAGCACTCCTGATGGGAGCTTCTCGAGTTTTCCGATGTATTTCGCCTCCTGACGAGGCATTTGGCTACCTTAAGAGAGTCATAGTTACTCCTGTCAGTTGCTCCAGGATTTACCACAGTCACATTTTCAAGGTTTCACTAGCCAGTTCACCTGAAGCGATACGCCATTATCTGTCAACCTATAGACTTTCACAGCACTCCTGATGGGAGCTTCTCGAGGTTGCCGATGTATTTCGCCTGTTGACCACGCATTTGGCTACCTTAAGTGAGTCATAGTTACTCCTGTCAGTTGCTCCCCGTTTTACCACAGTCACAATTTCAAGCTTCCTCTAGCCAGTTCCCCTGAAGCGATACGCCATTATCTGTCAACCTATAGACTTTCACAGCACTCCTGACGAGGGCTTCTTGAGTTTGCCGATGTATTTCGCCTGTTGACCACGCATTTGGCTACCTTAAGAGAGTCATAGTTACTCCTGTCAGTTGCTCCCCGTTTTACCACAGTCACATTTTCAAACTTCCTCTAGCCAGGTCACCTGAAGCGATACGCCATTATCTGTCGATATAAAGACTGTCACAGTACTCCTGACGGGAGCTTCTCGAGTTTGCCGATGTATTTCGCCTCTTGACGAGGCATTTGGCTACCTTAAAAGAGTCATAGTTACTCCTGTCAGTTACTCCCCGTTTTACAACAGCCACATCTACAAGCTTACTCTGGCCAGTTTACCAGAGGCGATACGCCAATATCTGTCAACATAAAGACTTTCACAGCACTCCTGATTGGAGCTTCTCGAGTTTGTCGATGTATTTCTCCGGTTGACGAGGCATTTGGCTACCTTAAGAGAGTCATAGTTACTCCTGTCAGTTGCTCCCCGTTTTTCCACAGTCACATTTTCAAGCTTCCTCTAGCCAGTTCACCTGACGCGATAGGCCATTGTTTGTCAACCTAATGTCTTTCACAGTACTCCTGCCGGCAGCTTCTCGAGTTTGCCGAGGTATTTCTCCGGTTGACGAGGCATTTGGCTACCTTAAGTGAGTCATAGTTACTCCTGTCAGTTGCTCCCCGTTATACCACAGTCACATTTTCAAGCTTCCTCTAGCCAGTTCACCTGACGCGATATGCCATTGTCTGTCAATCTAATGTCTTTCACAGTACTCCTGCCGGGAGCTTCTCGAGTTTGCCGATGTATTTCGCCTGTTGAGGAGGCATTTGGATACCTTAAGAGAGTCATAGTTACTCCTGTCAGTTGCTCCCCGTTTTACCACAGTCACATTTTCAAACTTCCTCTAGCCAGGTCACCTGAAGCGATACGCCATTATCTGTCGATATAAAGACTGTCACAGTACTCCTGACGGGAGCTTCTCGAGTTTGCCGATGTATTTCGCCTCTTGACGAGGCATTTGGCTACCTTAAAAGAGTCATAGTTACTCCTGTCAGTTACTCCCCGTTTTACAACAGCCACATCTACAAGCTTACTCTGGCCAGTTTACCAGAGGCGATACGCCAATATCTGTCAACATAAAGTCTTTCACAGCACTCCTGATGGGAGCTTCTCGAGTTTGTCGATGTATTTCTCCGGTTGACGAGGCATTTGGCTACCTTAAGAGAGTCATAGTTACTCCTGTCAGTTGCTCCCCGTTTTTCCACAGTCACATTTTCAAGCTTCCTCTAGCCAGTTCACCTGACGCGATAGGCCATTGTTTGTCAACCTAATGTCTTTCACAGTACTCCTGCCGGCAGCTTCTCGAGTTTGCCGATGTATTTCGCCTGTTGAGGAGGCATTTGGATACCTTAAGAGAGTCATAGTTACTCCTGTCAGTTGCTCCCCGTTTTACCACAGTCACAATTTCAAGCTTCCTCTAGCCAGTTCCCCTGAAGCGATACGCCATTATCTGCCAACCTAAAGACTTTCACAGCACTCCTGATGGGAGCTTCTCGAGTTTGCCGAGGTATTTCTCCGGTTGACGAGGCATTTGGCTACCTTAAGAGAGTCATTGTTACTCCTGTCAGTTGCTCCCCGTTATACCACAGTCACATTTTCAAGCTTCCTCTAGCCAGTTCACCTAACGCGATACGCCATTGTCTGTCAACCTAATGTCTTCCACAGTACTCCTGCCGGGAGCTTCTCGAGTTTGCCGATGTATTTCGCCTGTTGAGGAGGCATTTGGATACCTTAAGAGAGTCATAGTTACTCCTGTCAGTTGCTCCCCGTTTTAATACAGTCACATTTTCAAACTTCCTCTAGCCAGGTCACCTGAAGCGATACGCCATTATCTGTCGACATAAAGACTGTCACAGTACTCCTGCCGGGAGCTTCTCGAGTTTGCCGATGTATTTCGCCTCTTGACGAGGCATTTGGCTACCTTAAGAGAGTCATAGTTACTCCTGTCAGTGACTACCCGTTTTACAACAGCCACATCTACAAGCTTACTCTGGCCAGTTTACCAGAGGCGATACGCCCATATCTGTCAACATAAAGACTTTCACAGCACTCCTGATGGGAGCTTCTCGAGTTTTCCGATGTATTTCGCCTCCTGACGAGGCATTTGGCTACCTTAAGAGAGTCATAGTTACTCCTGTCAGTTGCTCCAGGATTTACCACAGTCACATTTTCAAGGTTTCACTAGCCAGTTCACCTGAAGCGATACGCCATTATCTGTCAACCTATAGACTTTCACAGCACTCCTGATGGGAGCTTCTCGAGGTTGCCGATGTATTTCGCCTGTTGACCACGCATTTGGCTACCTTAAGTGAGTCATAGTTACTCCTGTCAGTTGCTCCCCGTTTTACCACAGTCACAATTTCAAGCTTCCTCTAGCCAGTTCCCCTGAAGCGATACGCCATTATCTGTAAACCTATAGACTTTCACAGCACTCCTGACGGGAGCTTCTCGAGTTTGCCGATGTTTTTCGCCTGTTGACCACGCATTTGGCTACCTTAAGAGAGTCATAGTTACTCCTGTCAGTTGCTCCCCGTTTTACCACAGTCACAATTTCAAGCTTCCTCTAGCCAGTTCCCCTGAAGCGATACGCCATTATCTGTCAACCTATAGACTTTCACAGCACTCCTGACGAGAGCTTCTTGAGTTTGCCGATGTATTTCGCCTGTTGACCACGCATTTGGCTACCTTAAGAGAGTCATAGTTACTCCTGTCAGTTGCTCCCCGTTTTACCACAGTCACAATTTCAAGCTTCCTCTAGCCAGTTCCCCTGAAGCGATACGCCATTATCTGCCAACCTAAAGACTTTCACAGCACTCCTGATGGGAGCTTCTCGAGTTTGCCGAGGTATTTCTCCGGTTGACGAGGCATTTGGCTACCTTAAGAGAGTCATTGTTACTCCTGTCAGTTGCTCCCCGTTATACCACAGTCACATTTTCAAGCTTCCTCTAGCCAGTTCACCTAACGCGATACGCCATTGTCTGTCAACCTAATGTCTTCCACAGTACTCCTGCCGGGAGCTTCTCGAGTTTGCCGATGTATTTCGCCTGTTGAGGAGGCATTTGGATACCTTAAGAGAGTCATAGTTACTCCTGTCAGTTGCTCCCCGTTTTAATACAGTCACATTTTCAAACTTCCTCTAGCCAGGTCACCTGAAGCGATACGCCATTATCTGTCGACATAAAGACTGTCACAGTACTCCTGCCGGGAGCTTCTCGAGTTTGCCGATGTATTTCGCCTCTTGACGAGGCATTTGGCTACCTTAAGAGAGTCATAGTTACTCCTGTCAGTGACTACCCGTTTTACAACAGCCACATCTACAAGCTTACTCTGGCCAGTTTACCAGAGGCGATACGCCCATATCTGTCAACATAAAGACTTTCACAGCACTCCTGATGGGAGCTTCTCGAGTTTTCCGATGTATTTCGCCTCCTGACGAGGCATTTGGCTACCTTAAGAGAGTCATAGTTACTCCTGTCAGTTGCTCCAGGATTTACCACAGTCACATTTTCAAGGTTTCACTAGCCAGTTCACCTGAAGCGATACGCCATTATCTGTCAACCTATAGACTTTCACAGCACTCCTGATGGGAGCTTCTCGAGGTTGCCGATGTATTTCGCCTGTTGACCACGCATTTGGCTACCTTAAGTGAGTCATAGTTACTCCTGTCAGTTGCTCCCCGTTTTACCACAGTCACAATTTCAAGCTTCCTCTAGCCAGTTCCCCTGAAGCGATACGCCATTATCTGTAAACCTATAGACTTTCACAGCACTCCTGACGGGAGCTTCTCGAGTTTGCCGATGTTTTTCGCCTGTTGACCACGCATTTGGCTACCTTAAGAGAGTCATAGTTACTCCTGTCAGTTGCTCCCCGTTTTACCACAGTCACAATTTCAAGCTTCCTCTAGCCAGTTCCCCTGAAGCGATACGCCATTATCTGTCAACCTATAGACTTTCACAGCACTCCTGACGAGAGCTTCTTGAGTTTGCCGATGTATTTCGCCTGTTGACCACGCATTTGGCTACCTTAAGAGAGTCATAGTTACTCCTGTCAGTTGCTCCCCGTTTTACCACAGTCACAATTTCAAGCTTCCTCTAGCCAGTTCCCCTGAAGCGATACGCCATTATCTGCCAACCTAAAGACTTTCACAGCACTCCTGATGGGAGCTTCTCGAGTTTGCCGAGGTATTTCTCCGGTTGACGAGGCATTTGGCTACCTTAAGAGAGTCATTGTTACTCCTGTCAGTTGCTCCCCGTTATACCACAGTCACATTTTCAAGCTTCCTCTAGCCAGTTCACCTAACGCGATACGCCATTGTCTGTCAACCTAATGTCTTCCACAGTACTCCTGCCGGGAGCTTCTCGAGTTTGCCGATGTATTTCGCCTGTTGAGGAGGCATTTGGATACCTTAAGAGAGTCATAGTTACTCCTGTCAGTTGCTCCCCGTTTTAATACAGTCACATTTTCAAACTTCCTCTAGCCAGGTCACCTGAAGCGATACGCCATTATCTGTCGACATAAAGACTGTCACAGTACTCCTGCCGGGAGCTTCTCGAGTTTGCCGATGTATTTCGCCTCTTGACGAGGCATTTGGCTACCTTAAGAGAGTCATAGTTACTCCTGTCAGTGACTACCCGTTTTACAACAGCCACATCTACAAGCTTACTCTGGCCAGTTTACCAGAGGCGATACGCCCATATCTGTCAACATAAAGACTTTCACAGCACTCCTGATGGGAGCTTCTCGAGTTTTCCGATGTATTTCGCCTCCTGACGAGGCATTTGGCTACCTTAAGAGAGTCATAGTTACTCCTGTCAGTTGCTCCAGGATTTACCACAGTCACATTTTCAAGGTTTCACTAGCCAGTTCACCTGAAGCGATACGCCATTATCTGTCAACCTATAGACTTTCACAGCACTCCTGATGGGAGCTTCTCGAGGTTGCCGATGTATTTCGCCTGTTGACCACGCATTTGGCTACCTTAAGTGAGTCATAGTTACTCCTGTCAGTTGCTCCCCGTTTTACCACAGTCACAATTTCAAGCTTCCTCTAGCCAGTTCCCCTGAAGCGATACGCCATTATCTGTAAACCTATAGACTTTCACAGCACTCCTGACGGGAGCTTCTCGAGTTTGCTGATGTTTTTCGCCTGTTGACCACGCATTTGGCTACCTTAAGAGAGTCATAGTTACTCCTGTCAGTTGCTCCCCGTTTTACCACAGTCACAATTTCAAGCTTCCTCTAGCCAGTTCCCCTGAAGCGATACGCCATTATCTGTCAACCTATAGACTTTCACAGCACTCCTGACGAGAGCTTCTTGAGTTTGCCGATGTATTTCGCCTGTTGACCACGCATTTGGCTACCTTAAGAGAGTCATAGTTACTCCTGTCAGTTGCTCCCCGTTTTACCACAGTCACAATTTCAAGCTTCCTCTAGCCAGTTCCCCTGAAGCGATACGCAATTATCTGCCAACCTAAAGACTTTCACAGCACTCCTGATGGGAGCTTCTCGAGTTTGCCGAGGTATTTCTCCGGTTGACGAGGCATTTGGCTACCTTAAGTGAGTCATAGTTACTCCTGTCAGTTGCTCCCCGTTATACCACAGTCACATTTTCAAGCTTCCTCTAGCCAGTTCACCTGACGCGATACGCCATTGTCTGTCAATCTAATGTCTTTCACAGTACTCCTGCCGGGAGCTTCTCGAGTTTGCCGATGTATTTCGCCTGTTGAGGAGGCATTTGGATACCTTAAGAGAGTCATAGTTACTCCTGTCAGTTGCTCCCCGTTTTACCACAGTCACATTTTCAAACTTCCTCTAGCCAGGTCACCTGAAGCGATACGCCATTATCTGTCGATATAAAGACTGTCACAGTACTCCTGACGGGAGCTTCTCGAGTTTGCCGATGTATTTCGCCTCTTGACGAGGCATTTGGCTACCTTAAAAGAGTCATAGTTACTCCTGTCAGTTACTCCCCGTTTTACAACAGCCACATCTACAAGCTTACTCTGGCCAGTTTACCAGAGGCGATACGCCAATATCTGTCAACATAAAGTCTTTCACAGCACTCCTGATGGGAGCTTCTCGAGTTTGTCGATGTATTTCTCCGGTTGACGAGGCATTTGGCTACCTTAAGAGAGTCATAGTTACTCCTGTCAGTTGCTCCCCGTTTTTCCACAGTCACATTTTCAAGCTTCCTCTAGCCAGTTCACCTGACGCGATAGGCCATTGTTTGTCAACCTAATGTCTTTCACAGTACTCCTGCCGGCAGCTTCTCGAGTTTGCCGATGTATTTCGCCTGTTGAGGAGGCATTTGGATACCTTAAGAGAGTCATAGTTACTCCTGTCAGTTGCTCCCCGTTTTACCACAGTCACAATTTCAAGCTTCCTCTAGCCAGTTCCCCTGAAGCGATACGCCATTATCTGCCAACCTAAAGACTTTCACAGCACTCCTGATGGGAGCTTCTCGAGTTTGCCGAGGTATTTCTCCGGTTGACGAGGCATTTGGCTACCTTAAGTGAGTCATAGTTACTCCTGTCAGTTGCTCCCCGTTATACCACAGTCACATTTTCAAGCTTCCTCTAGCCAGTTCACCTAACGCGATACGCCATTGTCTGTCAACCTAATGTCTTCCACAGTACTCCTGCCGGGAGCTTCTCGAGTTTGCCGATGTATTTCGCCTGTTGAGGAGGCATTTGGATACCTTAAGAGAGTCATAGTTACTCCTGTCAGTTGCTCCCCGTTTTAATACAGTCACATTTTCAAACTTCCTCTAGCCAGGTCACCTGAAGCGATACGCCATTATCTGTCGACATAAAGACTGTCACAGTACTCCTGCCGGGAGCTTCTCGAGTTTGCCGATGTATTTCGCCTCTTGACGAGGCATTTGGCTACCTTAAGAGAGTCATAGTTACTCCTGTCAGTGACTACCCGTTTTACAACAGCCACATCTACAAGCTTACTCTGGCCAGTTTACCAGAGGCGATACGCCCATATCTGTCAACATAAAGACTTTCACAGCACTCCTGATGGGAGCTTCTCGAGTTTTCCGATGTATTTCGCCTCCTGACGAGGCATTTGGCTACCTTAAGAGAGTCATAGTTACTCCTGTCAGTTGCTCCAGGATTTACCACAGTCACATTTTCAAGGTTTCACTAGCCAGTTCACCTGAAGCGATACGCCATTATCTGTCAACCTATAGACTTTCACAGCACTCCTGATGGGAGCTTCTCGAGGTTGCCGATGTATTTCGCCTGTTGACCACGCATTTGGCTACCTTAAGTGAGTCATAGTTACTCCTGTCAGTTGCTCCCCGTTTTACCACAGTCACAATTTCAAGCTTCCTCTAGCCAGTTCCCCTGAAGCGATACGCCATTATCTGTAAACCTATAGACTTTCACAGCACTCCTGACGGGAGCTTCTCGAGTTTGCCGATGTTTTTCGCCTGTTGACCACGCATTTGGCTACCTTAAGAGAGTCATAGTTACTCCTGTCAGTTGCTCCCCGTTTTACCACAGTCACAATTTCAAGCTTCCTCTAGCCAGTTCCCCTGAAGCGATACGCCATTATCTGTCAACCTATAGACTTTCACAGCACTCCTGACGAGAGCTTCTTGAGTTTGCCGATGTATTTCGCCTGTTGACCACGCATTTGGCTACCTTAAGAGAGTCATAGTTACTCCTGTCAGTTGCTCCCCGTTTTACCACAGTCACATTTTCAAACTTCCTCTAGCCAGGTCACCTGAAGCGATACGCCATTATCTGTCGATATAAAGACTGTCACAGTACTCCTGACGGGAGCTTCTCGAGTTTGCCGATGTATTTCGCCTCTTGACGAGGCATTTGGCTACCTTAAAAGAGTCATAGTTACTCCTGTCAGTTACTCCCCGTTTTACAACAGCCACATCTACAAGCTTACTCTGGCCAGTTTACCAGAGGCGATACGCCAATATCTGTCAACATAAAGTCTTTCACAGCACTCCTGATGGGAGCTTCTCGAGTTTGTCGATGTATTTCTCCGGTTGACGAGGCATTTGGCTACCTTAAGAGAGTCATAGTTACTCCTGTCAGTTGCTCCCCGATTTTCCACAGTCACATTTTCAAGCTTCCTCTAGCCAGTTCACCTGACGCGATAGGCCATTGTTTGTCAACCTAATGTCTTTCACAGTACTCCTGCCGGCAGCTTCTCGAGTTTGCCGATGTATTTCGCCTGTTGAGGAGGCATTTGGATACCTTAAGAGAGTCATAGTTACTCCTGTCAGTTGCTCCCCGTTTTACCACAGTCACAGTTTCAAACTTCCTCTAGCCAGGTCACCTGAAGCGATACGCCATTATCTGTCGACATAAAGACTGTCACAGTACTCCTGCCGGGAGCTTCTCGAGTTTGCCGATGTATTTCGCCTCTTGACGAGGCATTTGGCTACCTTAAGAGAGTCATAGTTACTCCTGTCAGTTACTCCCCGTTTTACAACAGTCACATCTACAAGCTTACTCTGGCCAGTTCACCTGAAGCGATACGCCATTATCTGTCAACCTATAGACTTTCACAGCACTCCTGACGGGAGCTTCTCGAGTTTGCCGATGTATTTCGCCTGTTGACCACGCATTTGGCTACCTTAAGAGAGTCATAGTTACTCCTGTCAGTTGCTCCCCGTTTTACCACAGTCACAATTTCAAGCTTCCTCTAGCCAGTTCCCCTGAAGCGATACGCCATTATCTGTCAACCTATAGACTTTCACAGCACTCCTGACGAGAGCTTCTTGAGTTTGCCGATGTATTTCGCCTGTTGACCACGCATTTGGCTACCTTAAGAGAGTCATAGTTACTCCTGTCAGTTGCTCCCCGTTTTACCACAGTCACATTTTCAAACTTCCTCTAGCCAGGTCACCTGAAGCGATACGCCATTATCTGTCGATATAAAGACTGTCACAGTACTCCTGACGGGAGCTTCTCGAGTTTGCCGATGTATTTCGCCTCTTGACGAGGCATTTGGCTACCTTAAAAGAGTCATAGTTACTCCTGTCAGTTACTCCCCGTTTTACAACAGCCACATCTACAAGCTTACTCTGGCCAGTTTACCAGAGGCGATACGCCAATATCTGTCAACATAAAGTCTTTCACAGCACTCCTGATGGGAGCTTCTCGAGTTTGTCGATGTATTTCTCCGGTTGACGAGGCATTTGGCTACCTTAAGAGAGTCATAGTTACTCCTGTCAGTTGCTCCCCGTTTTTCCACAGTCACATTTTCAAGCTTCCTCTAGCCAGTTCACCTGACGCGATAGGCCATTGTTTGTCAACCTAATGTCTTTCACAGTACTCCTGCCGGCAGCTTCTCGAGTTTGCCGATGTATTTCGCCTGTTGAGGAGGCATTTGGATACCTTAAGAGAGTCATAGTTACTCCTGTCAGTTGCTCCCCGTTTTACCACAGTCACAGTTTCAAACTTCCTCTAGCCAGGTCACCTGAAGCGATACGCCATTATCTGTCGACATAAAGACTGTCACAGTACTCCTGCCGGGAGCTTCTCGAGTTTGCCGATGTATTTCGCCTCTTGACGAGGCATTTGGCTACCTTAAGAGAGTCATAGTTACTCCTGTCAGTTACTCCCCGTTTTACAACAGTCACATCTACAAGCTTACTCTGGCCAGTTCACCTGAAGCGATACGCCATTATCTGTCAACCTATAGACTTTCACAGCACTCCTGACGGGAGCTTCTCGAGTTTGCCGATGTATTTCGCCTGTTGACCACGCATTTGGCTACCTTAAGAGAGTCATAGTTACTCCTGTCAGTGGCTCCCCGTTTTACCACAGTCACAATTTCAAGCTTCCTCTAGCCAGTTCCCCTGAAGCGATACGCCATTATCTGTCAACCTATAGACTTTCACAGCACTCCTGACGAGAGCTTCTTGAGTTTGCCGATGTATTTCGCCTGTTGACCACGCATTTGGCTACCTTAAGAGAGTCATAGTTACTCCTGTCAGTTGCTCCCCGTTTTACCACAGTCACATTTTCAAACTTCCTCTAGCCAGGTCACCTGAAGCGATACGCCATTATCTGTCGATATAAAGACTGTCACAGTACTCCTGACGGGAGCTTCTCGAGTTTGCCGATGTATTTCGCCTCTTGACGAGGCATTTGGCTACCTTAAAAGAGTCATAGTTACTCCTGTCAGTTACTCCCCGTTTTACAACAGCCACATCTACAAGCTTACTCTGGCCAGTTTACCAGAGGCGATACGCCAATATCTGTCAACATAAAGACTTTCACAGCACTCCTGATGGGAGCTTCTCGAGTTTGTCGATGTATTTCTCCGGTTGACGAGGCATTTGGCTACCTTAAGAGAGTCATAGTTACTCCTGTCAGTTGCTCCCCGTTTTTCCACAGTCACATTTTCAAGCTTCCTCTAGCCAGTTCACCTGATGCGATAGGCCATTGTTTGTCAACCTAATGTCTTTCACAGTACTCCTGCCGGCAGCTTCTCGAGTTTGCCGATGTATTTCGCCTGTTGAGGAGGCATTTGGATACCTTAAGAGAGTCATAGTTACTCCTGTCAGTTGCTCCCTGTTTTACCACAGTCACAGTTTCAAACTTCCTCTAGCCAGGTCACCTGAAGCGATACGCCATTATCTGTCGATATAAAGACTGTCACAGTACTCCTGACGGGAGCTTCTCGAGTTTGCCGATGTATTTCGCCTCTTGACGAGGCATTTGGCTACCTTAAAAGAGTCATAGTTACTCCTGTCAGTTACTCCCCGTTTTACAACAGCCACATCTACAAGCTTACTCTGGCCAGTTTACCAGAGGCGATACGCCAATATCTGTCAACATAAAGACTTTCACAGCACTCCTGATGGGAGCTTCTCGAGTTTGTCGATGTATTTCTCCGGTTGACGAGGCATTTGGCTACCTTAAGAGAGTCATAGTTACTCCTGTCAGTTGCTCCCCGTTTTTCCACAGTCACATTTTCAAGCTTACTCTAGCCAGTTCACCTGATGCGATAGGCCATTGTTTGTCAACCTAATGTCTTTCACAGTACTCCTGCCGGCAGCTTCTCGAGTTTGCCGATGTATTTCGCCTGTTGAGGAGGCATTTGGATACCTTAAGAGAGTCATAGTTACTCCTGTCAGTTGCTCCCCGTTTTTCCACAGTCACATTTTCAAGCTTCCTCTAGCCAGTTCACCTGACGCGATAGGCCATTGTTTGTCAACCTAATGTCTTTCACAGTACTCCTGCCGGCAGCTTCTCGAGTTTGCCGATGTATTTCGCCTGTTGAGGAGGCATTTGGATACCTTAAGAGAGTCATAGTTACTCCTGTCAGTTGCTCCCCGTTTTACCACAGTCACAGTTTCAAACTTCCTCTAGCCAGGTCACCTGAAGCGATACGCCATTATCTGTCGACATAAAGACTGTCACAGTACTCCTGCCGGGAGCTTCTCGAGGTTGCCGATGTATTTCGCCTCTTGACGAGGCATTTGGCTACCTTAAGAGAGTCATAGTTACTCCTGTCAGTTACTCCCCGTTTTACAACAGTCACATCTACAAGCTTACTCTGGCCAGTTCACCTGAAGCGATACGCCATTATCTGTCAACCTATAGACTTTCACAGCACTCCTGACGGGAGCTTCTCGAGTTTGCCGATGTATTTCGCCTGTTGACCACGCATTTGGCTACCTTAAGAGAGTCATAGTTACTCCTGTCAGTTGCTCCCCGTTTTACCACAGTCACAATTTCAAGCTTCCTCTAGCCAGTTCCCCTGAAGCGATACGCCATTATCTGTCAACCTATAGACTTTCACAGCACTCCTGACGAGAGCTTCTTGAGTTTGCCGATGTATTTCGCCTGTTGACCACGCATTTGGCTACCTTAAGAGAGTCATAGTTACTCCTGTCAGTTGCTCCCCGTTTTACCACAGTCACATTTTCAAACTTCCTCTAGCCAGGTCACCTGAAGCGATACGCCATTATCTGTCGATATAAAGACTGTCACAGTACTCCTGACGGGAGCTTCTCGAGTTTGCCGATGTATTTCGCCTCTTGACGAGGCATTTGGCTACCTTAAAAGAGTCATAGTTACTCCTGTCAGTTACTCCCCGTTTTACAACAGCCACATCTACAAGCTTACTCTGGCCAGTTTACCAGAGGCGATACGCCAATATCTGTCAACATAAAGTCTTTCACAGCACTCCTGATGGGAGCTTCTCGAGTTTGTCGATGTATTTCTCCGGTTGACGAGGCATTTGGCTACCTTAAGAGAGTCATAGTTACTCCTGTCAGTTGCTCCCCGTTTTTCCACAGTCACATTTTCAAGCTTCCTCTAGCCAGTTCACCTGACGCGATAGGCCATTGTTTGTCAACCTAATGTCTTTCACAGTACTCCTGCCGGCAGCTTCTCGAGTTTGCCGATGTATTTCGCCTGTTGAGGAGGCATTTGGATACCTTAAGAGAGTCATAGTTACTCCTGTCAGTTGCTCCCCGTTTTACCACAGTCACAGTTTCAAACTTCCTCTAGCCAGGTCACCTGAAGCGATACGCCATTATCTGTCGACATAAAGACTGTCACAGTACTCCTGCCGGGAGCTTCTCGAGTTTGCCGATGTATTTCGCCTCTTGACGAGGCATTTGGCTACCTTAAGAGAGTCATAGTTACTCCTGTCAGTTACTCCCCGTTTTACAACAGTCACATCTACAAGCTTACTCTGGCCAGTTCACCTGAAGCGATACGCCATTATCTGTCAACCTATAGACTTTCACAGCACTCCTGACGGGA
Source organism: Schistocerca serialis cubense (assembly GCF_023864345.2). NCBI lineage: Eukaryota > Metazoa > Arthropoda > Insecta > Orthoptera > Acrididae > Schistocerca > Schistocerca serialis. The sequence goes on from NC_064640.1 coordinate 968,553,680, forward strand.
GCTTCTCGAGTTTGCCGATGTATTTCGCCTGTTGACCACGCATTTGGCTACCTTAAGAGAGTCATAGTTACTCCTGTCAGTGGCTCCCCGTTTTACCACAGTCACAATTTCAAGCTTCCTCTAGCCAGTTCCCCTGAAGCGATACGCCATTATCTGTCAACCTATAGACTTTCACAGCACTCCTGACGAGAGCTTCTTGAGTTTGCCGATGTATTTCGCCTGTTGACCACGCATTTGGCTACCTTAAGAGAGTCATAGTTACTCCTGTCAGTTGCTCCCCGTTTTACCACAGTCACATTTTCAAACTTCCTCTAGCCAGGTCACCTGAAGCGATACGCCATTATCTGTCGATATAAAGACTGTCACAGTACTCCTGACGGGAGCTTCTCGAGTTTGCCGATGTATTTCGCCTCTTGACGAGGCATTTGGCTACCTTAAAAGAGTCATAGTTACTCCTGTCAGTTACTCCCCGTTTTACAACAGCCACATCTACAAGCTTACTCTGGCCAGTTTACCAGAGGCGATACGCCAATATCTGTCAACATAAAGACTTTCACAGCACTCCTGATGGGAGCTTCTCGAGTTTGTCGATGTATTTCTCCGGTTGACGAGGCATTTGGCTACCTTAAGAGAGTCATAGTTACTCCTGTCAGTTGCTCCCCGTTTTTCCACAGTCACATTTTCAAGCTTCCTCTAGCCAGTTCACCTGATGCGATAGGCCATTGTTTGTCAACCTAATGTCTTTCACAGTACTCCTGCCGGCAGCTTCTCGAGTTTGCCGATGTATTTCGCCTGTTGAGGAGGCATTTGGATACCTTAAGAGAGTCATAGTTACTCCTGTCAGTTGCTCCCTGTTTTACCACAGTCACAGTTTCAAACTTCCTCTAGCCAGGTCACCTGAAGCGATACGCCATTATCTGTCGATATAAAGACTGTCACAGTACTCCTGACGGGAGCTTCTCGAGTTTGCCGATGTATTTCGCCTCTTGACGAGGCATTTGGCTACCTTAAAAGAGTCATAGTTACTCCTGTCAGTTACTCCCCGTTTTACAACAGCCACATCTACAAGCTTACTCTGGCCAGTTTACCAGAGGCGATACGCCAATATCTGTCAACATAAAGACTTTCACAGCACTCCTGATGGGAGCTTCTCGAGTTTGTCGATGTATTTCTCCGGTTGACGAGGCATTTGGCTACCTTAAGAGAGTCATAGTTACTCCTGTCAGTTGCTCCCCGTTTTTCCACAGTCACATTTTCAAGCTTACTCTAGCCAGTTCACCTGATGCGATAGGCCATTGTTTGTCAACCTAATGTCTTTCACAGTACTCCTGCCGGCAGCTTCTCGAGTTTGCCGATGTATTTCGCCTGTTGAGGAGGCATTTGGATACCTTAAGAGAGTCATAGTTACTCCTGTCAGTTGCTCCCCGTTTTACCACAGTCACAGTTTCAAACTTCCTCTAGCCAGGTCACCTGAAGCGATACGCCATTATCTGCCAACCTAAAGACTTTCACAGCACTCCTGATGGGAGCTTCTCGAGTTTGCCGAGGTATTTCTCCGGTTGACGAGGCATTTGGCTACCTTAAGAGAGTCATTGTTACTCCTGTCAGTTGCTCCCCGTTATACCACAGTCACATTTTCAAGCTTCCTCTAGCCAGTTCACCTAACGCGATACGCCATTGTCTGTCAACCTAATGTCTTCCACAGTACTCCTGCCGGGAGCTTCTCGAGTTTGCCGATGTATTTCGCCTGTTGAGGAGGCATTTGGATACCTTAAGAGAGTCATAGTTACTCCTGTCAGTTGCTCCCCGTTTTAATACAGTCACATTTTCAAACTTCCTCTAGCCAGGTCACCTGAAGCGATACGCCATTATCTGTCGACATAAAGACTGTCACAGTACTCCTGCCGGGAGCTTCTCGAGTTTGCCGATGTATTTCGCCTCTTGACGAGGCATTTGGCTACCTTAAGAGAGTCATAGTTACTCCTGTCAGTGACTACCCGTTTTACAACAGCCACATCTACAAGCTTACTCTGGCCAGTTTACCAGAGGCGATACGCCCATATCTGTCAACATAAAGACTTTCACAGCACTCCTGATGGGAGCTTCTCGAGTTTTCCGATGTATTTCGCCTCCTGACGAGGCATTTGGCTACCTTAAGAGAGTCATAGTTACTCCTGTCAGTTGCTCCAGGATTTACCACAGTCACATTTTCAAGGTTTCACTAGCCAGTTCACCTGAAGCGATACGCCATTATCTGTCAACCTATAGACTTTCACAGCACTCCTGATGGGAGCTTCTCGAGTTTGCCGATGTATTTCGCCTGTTGACCACGCATTTGGCTACCTTAAGAGAGTCATAGTTACTCCTGTCAGTGGCTCCCCGTTTTACCACAGTCACAATTTCAAGCTTCCTCTAGCCAGTTCCCCTGAAGCGATACGCCATTATCTGTCAACCTATAGACTTTCACAGCACTCCTGACGAGAGCTTCTTGAGTTTGCCGATGTATTTCGCCTGTTGACCACGCATTTGGCTACCTTAAGAGAGTCATAGTTACTCCTGTCAGTTGCTCCCCGTTTTACCACAGTCACATTTTCAAACTTCCTCTAGCCAGGTCACCTGAAGCGATACGCCATTATCTGTCGATATAAAGACTGTCACAGTACTCCTGACGGGAGCTTCTCGAGTTTGCCGATGTATTTCGCCTCTTGACGAGGCATTTGGCTACCTTAAAAGAGTCATAGTTACTCCTGTCAGTTACTCCCCGTTTTACAACAGCCACATCTACAAGCTTACTCTGGCCAGTTTACCAGAGGCGATACGCCAATATCTGTCAACATAAAGACTTTCACAGCACTCCTGATGGGAGCTTCTCGAGTTTGTCGATGTATTTCTCCGGTTGACGAGGCATTTGGCTACCTTAAGAGAGTCATAGTTACTCCTGTCAGTTGCTCCCCGTTTTTCCACAGTCACATTTTCAAGCTTCCTCTAGCCAGTTCACCTGATGCGATAGGCCATTGTTTGTCAACCTAATGTCTTTCACAGTACTCCTGCCGGCAGCTTCTCGAGTTTGCCGATGTATTTCGCCTGTTGAGGAGGCATTTGGATACCTTAAGAGAGTCATAGTTACTCCTGTCAGTTGCTCCCTGTTTTACCACAGTCACAGTTTCAAACTTCCTCTAGCCAGGTCACCTGAAGCGATACGCCATTATCTGTCGATATAAAGACTGTCACAGTACTCCTGACGGGAGCTTCTCGAGTTTGCCGATGTATTTCGCCTCTTGACGAGGCATTTGGCTACCTTAAAAGAGTCATAGTTACTCCTGTCAGTTACTCCCCGTTTTACAACAGCCACATCTACAAGCTTACTCTGGCCAGTTTACCAGAGGCGATACGCCAATATCTGTCAACATAAAGACTTTCACAGCACTCCTGATGGGAGCTTCTCGAGTTTGTCGATGTATTTCTCCGGTTGACGAGGCATTTGGCTACCTTAAGAGAGTCATAGTTACTCCTGTCAGTTGCTCCCCGTTTTTCCACAGTCACATTTTCAAGCTTACTCTAGCCAGTTCACCTGATGCGATAGGCCATTGTTTGTCAACCTAATGTCTTTCACAGTACTCCTGCCGGCAGCTTCTCGAGTTTGCCGATGTATTTCGCCTGTTGAGGAGGCATTTGGATACCTTAAGAGAGTCATAGTTACTCCTGTCAGTTGCTCCCCGTTTTACCACAGTCACAGTTTCAAACTTCCTCTAGCCAGGTCACCTGAAGCGATACGCCATTATCTGCCAACCTAAAGACTTTCACAGCACTCCTGATGGGAGCTTCTCGAGTTTGCCGAGGTATTTCTCCGGTTGACGAGGCATTTGGCTACCTTAAGAGAGTCATTGTTACTCCTGTCAGTTGCTCCCCGTTATACCACAGTCACATTTTCAAGCTTCCTCTAGCCAGTTCACCTAACGCGATACGCCATTGTCTGTCAACCTAATGTCTTCCACAGTACTCCTGCCGGGAGCTTCTCGAGTTTGCCGATGTATTTCGCCTGTTGAGGAGGCATTTGGATACCTTAAGAGAGTCATAGTTACTCCTGTCAGTTGCTCCCCGTTTTAATACAGTCACATTTTCAAACTTCCTCTAGCCAGGTCACCTGAAGCGATACGCCATTATCTGTCGACATAAAGACTGTCACAGTACTCCTGCCGGGAGCTTCTCGAGTTTGCCGATGTATTTCGCCTCTTGACGAGGCATTTGGCTACCTTAAGAGAGTCATAGTTACTCCTGTCAGTGACTACCCGTTTTACAACAGCCACATCTACAAGCTTACTCTGGCCAGTTTACCAGAGGCGATACGCCCATATCTGTCAACATAAAGACTTTCACAGCACTCCTGATGGGAGCTTCTCGAGTTTTCCGATGTATTTCGCCTCCTGACGAGGCATTTGGCTACCTTAAGAGAGTCATAGTTACTCCTGTCAGTTGCTCCAGGATTTACCACAGTCACATTTTCAAGGTTTCACTAGCCAGTTCACCTGAAGCGATACGCCATTATCTGTCAACCTATAGACTTTCACAGCACTCCTGATGGGAGCTTCTCGAGGTTGCCGATGTATTTCGCCTGTTGACCACGCATTTGGCTACCTTAAGTGAGTCATAGTTACTCCTGTCAGTTGCTCCCCGTTTTACCACAGTCACAATTTCAAGCTTCCTTTAGCCAGTTCCCCTGAAGCGATGCGCCATTATCTGTAAACCTATAGACTTTCACAGCACTCCTGACGGGAGCTTCTCGAGTTTGCCGATGTATTTCGCCTGTTGACCACGCATTTGGCTACCTTAAGAGAGTCATAGTTACTCCTGTCAGTTGCTCCCCGTTTTACCACAGTCACAATTTCAAGCTTCCTCTAGCCAGTTCCCCTGAAGCGATGCGCCATTATCTGTCAACCTATAGACTTTCACAGCACTCCTGACGAGAGCTTCTTGAGTTTGCCGATGTATTTCGCCCGTTGACCACGCATTTGGCTACCTTAAGAGAGTCATAGTTACTCCTGTCAGTTGCTCCCCGTTTTACCACAGTCACATTTTCAAACTTCCTCTAGCCAGGTCACCTGAAGCGATACGCCATTATCTGTCGATATAAAGACTGTCACAGTACTCCTGACGGGAGCTTCTCGAGTTTGCCGATGTATTTCGCCTCTTGACGAGGCATTTGGCTACCTTAAAAGAGTCATAGTTACTCCTGTCAGTTACTCCCCGTTTTACAACAGCCACATCTACAAGCTTACTCTGGCCAGTTTACCAGAGGCGATACGCCAATATCTGTCAACATAAAGACTTTCACAGCACTCCTGATGGGAGCTTCTCGAGTTTGTCGATGTATTTCTCCGGTTGACGAGGCATTTGGCTACCTTAAGAGAGTCATAGTTACTCCTGTCAGTTGCTCCCCGTTTTTCCACAGTCACATTTTCAAGCTTCCTCTAGCCAGTTCACCTGATGCGATAGGCCATTGTTTGTCAACCTAATGTCTTTCACAGTACTCCTGCCGGCAGCTTCTCGAGTTTGCCGATGTATTTCGCCTGTTGAGGAGGCATTTGGATACCTTAAGAGAGTCATAGTTACTCCTGTCAGTTGCTCCCTGTTTTACCACAGTCACAGTTTCAAACTTCCTCTAGCCAGGTCACCTGAAGCGATACGCCATTATCTGTCGATATAAAGACTGTCACAGTACTCCTGACGGGAGCTTCTCGAGTTTGCCGATGTATTTCGCCTCTTGACGAGGCATTTGGCTACCTTAAAAGAGTCATAGTTACTCCTGTCAGTTACTCCCCGTTTTACAACAGCCACATCTACAAGCTTACTCTGGCCAGTTTACCAGAGGCGATACGCCAATATCTGTCAACATAAAGACTTTCACAGCACTCCTGATGGGAGCTTCTCGAGTTTGTCGATGTATTTCTCCGGTTGACGAGGCATTTGGCTACCTTAAGAGAGTCATAGTTACTCCTGTCAGTTGCTCCCCGTTTTTCCACAGTCACATTTTCAAGCTTACTCTAGCCAGTTCACCTGATGCGATAGGCCATTGTTTGTCAACCTAATGTCTTTCACAGTACTCCTGCCGGCAGCTTCTCGAGTTTGCCGATGTATTTCGCCTGTTGAGGAGGCATTTGGATACCTTAAGAGAGTCATAGTTACTCCTGTCAGTTGCTCCCCGTTTTACCACAGTCACAGTTTCAAACTTCCTCTAGCCAGGTCACCTGAAGCGATACGCCATTATCTGCCAACCTAAAGACTTTCACAGCACTCCTGATGGGAGCTTCTCGAGTTTGCCGAGGTATTTCTCCGGTTGACGAGGCATTTGGCTACCTTAAGAGAGTCATTGTTACTCCTGTCAGTTGCTCCCCGTTATACCACAGTCACATTTTCAAGCTTCCTCTAGCCAGTTCACCTAACGCGATACGCCATTGTCTGTCAACCTAATGTCTTCCACAGTACTCCTGCCGGGAGCTTCTCGAGTTTGCCGATGTATTTCGCCTGTTGAGGAGGCATTTGGATACCTTAAGAGAGTCATAGTTACTCCTGTCAGTTGCTCCCCGTTTTAATACAGTCACATTTTCAAACTTCCTCTAGCCAGGTCACCTGAAGCGATACGCCATTATCTGTCGACATAAAGACTGTCACAGTACTCCTGCCGGGAGCTTCTCGAGTTTGCCGATGTATTTCGCCTCTTGACGAGGCATTTGGCTACCTTAAGAGAGTCATAGTTACTCCTGTCAGTGACTACCCGTTTTACAACAGCCACATCTACAAGCTTACTCTGGCCAGTTTACCAGAGGCGATACGCCCATATCTGTCAACATAAAGACTTTCACAGCACTCCTGATGGGAGCTTCTCGAGTTTTCCGATGTATTTCGCCTCCTGACGAGGCATTTGGCTACCTTAAGAGAGTCATAGTTACTCCTGTCAGTTGCTCCAGGATTTACCACAGTCACATTTTCAAGGTTTCACTAGCCAGTTCACCTGAAGCGATACGCCATTATCTGTCAACCTATAGACTTTCACAGCACTCCTGATGGGAGCTTCTCGAGGTTGCCGATGTATTTCGCCTGTTGACCACGCATTTGGCTACCTTAAGTGAGTCATAGTTACTCCTGTCAGTTGCTCCCCGTTTTACCACAGTCACAATTTCAAGCTTCCTTTAGCCAGTTCCCCTGAAGCGATGCGCCATTATCTGTAAACCTATAGACTTTCACAGCACTCCTGACGGGAGCTTCTCGAGTTTGCCGATGTATTTCGCCTGTTGACCACGCATTTGGCTACCTTAAGAGAGTCATAGTTACTCCTGTCAGTTGCTCCCCGTTTTACCACAGTCACAATTTCAAGCTTCCTCTAGCCAGTTCCCCTGAAGCGATGCGCCATTATCTGTCAACCTATAGACTTTCACAGCACTCCTGACGAGAGCTTCTTGAGTTTGCCGATGTATTTCGCCCGTTGACCACGCATTTGGCTACCTTAAGAGAGTCATAGTTACTCCTGTCAGTTGCTCCCCGTTTTACCACAGTCACATTTTCAAACTTCCTCTAGCCAGGTCACCTGAAGCGATACGCCATTATCTGTCGATATAAAGACTGTCACAGTACTCCTGACGGGAGCTTCTCGAGTTTGCCGATGTATTTCGCCTCTTGACGAGGCATTTGGCTACCTTAAAAGAGTCATAGTTACTCCTGTCAGTTACTCCCCGTTTTACAACAGCCACATCTACAAGCTTACTCTGGCCAGTTTACCAGAGGCGATACGCCAATATCTGTCAACATAAAGACTTTCACAGCACTCCTGATGGGAGCTTCTCGAGTTTGTCGATGTATTTCTCCGGTTGACGAGGCATTTGGCTACCTTAAGAGAGTCATAGTTACTCCTGTCAGTTGCTCCCCGTTTTTCCACAGTCACATTTTCAAGCTTCCTCTAGCCAGTTCACCTGATGCGATAGGCCATTGTTTGTCAACCTAATGTCTTTCACAGTACTCCTGCCGGCAGCTTCTCGAGTTTGCCGATGTATTTCGCCTGTTGAGGAGGCATTTGGATACCTTAAGAGAGTCATAGTTACTCCTGTCAGTTGCTCCCTGTTTTACCACAGTCACAGTTTCAAACTTCCTCTAGCCAGGTCACCTGAAGCGATACGCCATTATCTGTCGATATAAAGACTGTCACAGTACTCCTGACGGGAGCTTCTCGAGTTTGCCGATGTATTTCGCCTCTTGACGAGGCATTTGGCTACCTTAAAAGAGTCATAGTTACTCCTGTCAGTTACTCCCCGTTTTACAACAGCCACATCTACAAGCTTACTCTGGCCAGTTTACCAGAGGCGATACGCCAATATCTGTCAACATAAAGACTTTCACAGCACTCCTGATGGGAGCTTCTCGAGTTTGTCGATGTATTTCTCCGGTTGACGAGGCATTTGGCTACCTTAAGAGAGTCATAGTTACTCCTGTCAGTTGCTCCCCGTTTTTCCACAGTCACATTTTCAAGCTTACTCTAGCCAGTTCACCTGATGCGATAGGCCATTGTTTGTCAACCTAATGTCTTTCACAGTACTCCTGCCGGCAGCTTCTCGAGTTTGCCGATGTATTTCGCCTGTTGAGGAGGCATTTGGATACCTTAAGAGAGTCATAGTTACTCCTGTCAGTTGCTCCCCGTTTTACCACAGTCACAGTTTCAAACTTCCTCTAGCCAGGTCACCTGAAGCGATACGCCATTATCTGCCAACCTAAAGACTTTCACAGCACTCCTGATGGGAGCTTCTCGAGTTTGCCGAGGTATTTCTCCGGTTGACGAGGCATTTGGCTACCTTAAGAGAGTCATTGTTACTCCTGTCAGTTGCTCCCCGTTATACCACAGTCACATTTTCAAGCTTCCTCTAGCCAGTTCACCTAACGCGATACGCCATTGTCTGTCAACCTAATGTCTTCCACAGTACTCCTGCCGGGAGCTTCTCGAGTTTGCCGATGTATTTCGCCTGTTGAGGAGGCATTTGGATACCTTAAGAGAGTCATAGTTACTCCTGTCAGTTGCTCCCCGTTTTAATACAGTCACATTTTCAAACTTCCTCTAGCCAGGTCACCTGAAGCGATACGCCATTATCTGTCGACATAAAGACTGTCACAGTACTCCTGCCGGGAGCTTCTCGAGTTTGCCGATGTATTTCGCCTCTTGACGAGGCATTTGGCTACCTTAAGAGAGTCATAGTTACTCCTGTCAGTGACTACCCGTTTTACAACAGCCACATCTACAAGCTTACTCTGGCCAGTTTACCAGAGGCGATACGCCCATATCTGTCAACATAAAGACTTTCACAGCACTCCTGATGGGAGCTTCTCGAGTTTTCCGATGTATTTCGCCTCCTGACGAGGCATTTGGCTACCTTAAGAGAGTCATAGTTACTCCTGTCAGTTGCTCCAGGATTTACCACAGTCACATTTTCAAGGTTTCACTAGCCAGTTCACCTGAAGCGATACGCCATTATCTGTCAACCTATAGACTTTCACAGCACTCCTGATGGGAGCTTCTCGAGGTTGCCGATGTATTTCGCCTGTTGACCACGCATTTGGCTACCTTAAGTGAGTCATAGTTACTCCTGTCAGTTGCTCCCCGTTTTACCACAGTCACAATTTCAAGCTTCCTTTAGCCAGTTCCCCTGAAGCGATACGCCATTATCTGTAAACCTATAGACTTTCACAGCACTCCTGACGGGAGCTTCTCGAGTTTGCCGATGTATTTCGCCTGTTGACCACGCATTTGGCTACCTTAAGAGAGTCATAGTTACTCCTGTCAGTTGCTCCCCGTTTTACCACAGTCACAATTTCAAGCTTCCTCTAGCCAGTTCCCCTGAAGCGATGCGCCATTATCTGTCAACCTATAGACTTTCACAGCACTCCTGACGAGAGCTTCTTGAGTTTGCCGATGTATTTCGCCCGTTGACCACGCATTTGGCTACCTTAAGAGAGTCATAGTTACTCCTGTCAGTTGCTCCCCGTTTTACCACAGTCACATTTTCAAACTTCCTCTAGCCAGGTCACCTGAAGCGATACGCCATTATCTGTCGATATAAAGACTGTCACAGTACTCCTGACGGGAGCTTCTCGAGTTTGCCGATGTATTTCGCCTCTTGACGAGGCATTTGGCTACCTTAAAAGAGTCATAGTTACTCCTGTCAGTTACTCCCCGTTTTACAACAGCCACATCTACAAGCTTACTCTGGCCAGTTTACCAGAGGCGATACGCCAATATCTGTCAACATAAAGACTTTCACAGCACTCCTGATGGGAGCTTCTCGAGTTTGTCGATGTATTTCTCCGGTTGACGAGGCATTTGGCTACCTAAAGAGAGTCATAGTTACTCCTGTCAGTTGCTCCCCGTTTTTCCACAGTCACATTTTCAAGCTTCCTCTAGCCAGTTCACCTGACGCGATAGGCCATTGTTTGTCAACCTAATGTCTTTCACAGTACTCCTGCCGGCAGCTTCTCGAGTTTGCCGATGTATTTCGCCTGTTGAGGAGGCATTTGGATACCTTAAGAGAGTCATAGTTACTCCTGTCAGTTGCTCCCCGTTTTACCACAGTCACAGTTTCAAACTTCCTCTATCCAGGTCACCTGAAGCGATACGCCATTATCTGTCGACATAAAGACTGTCACAGTACTCCTGCCGGGAGCTTCTCGAGTTTGCCGATGTATTTCGCCTCTTGACGAGGCATTTGGCTACCTTAAGAGAGTCATAGTTACTCCTGTCAGTTACTCCCCGTTTTACAACAGTCACATCTACAAGCTTACTCTGGCCAGTTCACCTGAAGCGATACGCCATTATCTGTCAACCTATAGACTTTCACAGCACTCCTGACGGGAGCTTCTCGAGTTTGCCGATGTATTTCGCCTGTTGACCACGCATTTGGCTACCTTAAGAGAGTCATAGTTACTCCTGTCAGTTGCTCCCCGTTTTACCACAGTCACAATTTCAAGCTTCCTCTAGCCAGTTCCCCTGAAGCGATACGCCATTATCTGTCAACCTATAGAATTTCACAGCACTCCTGACGAGAGCTTCTTGAGTTTGCCGATGTATTTCGCCTGTTGACCACGCATTTGGCTACCTTAAGAGAGTCATAGTTACTCCTGTCAGTTGCTCCCCGTTTTACCACAGTCACAATTTCAAGCTTCCTCTAGCCAGTTCCCCTGAAGCGATACGCAATTATCTGCCAACCTAAAGACTTTCACAGCACTCCTGATGGGAGCTTCTCGAGTTTGCCGAGGTATTTCTCCGGTTGACGAGGCATTTGGCTACCTTAAGTGAGTCATAGTTACTCCTGTCAGTTGCTCCCCGTTATACCACAGTCACATTTTCAAGCTTCCTCTAGCCAGTTCACCTGACGCGATACGCCATTGTCTGTCAATCTAATGTCTTTCACAGTACTCCTGCCGGGAGCTTCTCGAGTTTGCCGATGTATTTCGCCTGTTGAGGAGGCATTTGGATACCTTAAGAGAGTCATAGTTACTCCTGTCAGTTGCTCCCCGTTTTACCACAGTCACATTTTCAAACTTCCTCTAGCCAGGTCACCTGAAGCGATACGCCATTATCTGTCGATATAAAGACTGTCACAGTACTCCTGACGGGAGCTTCTCGAGTTTGCCGATGTATTTCGCCTCTTGACGAGGCATTTGGCTACCTTAAAAGAGTCATAGTTACTCCTGTCAGTTACTCCCCGTTTTACAACAGCCACATCTACAAGCTTACTCTGGCCAGTTTACCAGAGGCGATACGCCAATATCTGTCAACATAAAGACTTTCACAGCACTCCTGATGGGAGCTTCTCGAGTTTGTCGATGTATTTCTCCGGTTGACGAGGCATTTGGCTACCTTAAGAGAGTCATAGTTACTCCTGTCAGTTGCTCCCCGTTTTTCCACAGTCACATTTTCAAGCTTCCTCTAGCCAGTTCACCTGACGAGATAGGCCATTGTTTGTCAACCTAATGTCTTTCACAGTACTCCTGCCGGCAGCTTCTCGAGTTTGCCGATGTATTTCGCCTGTTGAGGAGGCATTTGGATACCTTAAGAGAGTCATAGTTACTCCTGTCAGTTGCTCCCCGTTTTACCACAGTCACAGTTTCAAACTTCCTCTAGCCAGGTCACCTGAAGCGATACGCCATTATCTGTCGACATAAAGACTGTCACAGTACTCCTGCCGGGAGCTTCTCGAGTTTGCCGATGTATTTCGCCTCTTGACGAGGCATTTGGCTACCTTAAGAGAGTCATAGTTACTCCTGTCAGTTACTCTCCGTTTTACAACAGTCACATCTACAAGCTTACTCTGGCCAGTTCACCTGAAGCGATACGCCATTATCTGTCAACCTATAGACTTTCACAGCACTCCTGATGGGAGCTTCTCGAGGTTGCCGATGTATTTCGCCTGTTGACCACGCATTTGGCTACCTTAAGTGAGTCATAGTTACTCCTGTCAGTTGCTCCCCGTTTTACCACAGTCACAATTTCAAGCTTCCTTTAGCCAGTTCCCCTGAAGCGATACGCCATTATCTGTAAACCTATAGACTTTCACAGCACTCCTGACGGGAGCTTCTCGAGTTTGCCGATGTATTTCGCCTGTTGACCACGCATTTGGCTACCTTAAGAGAGTCATAGTTACTCCTGTCAGTTGCTCCCCGTTTTACCACAGTCACAATTTCAAGCTTCCTCTAGCCAGTTCCCCTGAAGCGATGCGCCATTATCTGTCAACCTATAGACTTTCACAGCACTCCTGACGAGAGCTTCTTGAGTTTGCCGATGTATTTCGCCCGTTGACCACGCATTTGGCTACCTTAAGAGAGTCATAGTTACTCCTGTCAGTTGCTCCCCGTTTTACCACAGTCACATTTTCAAACTTCCTCTAGCCAGGTCACCTGAAGCGATACGCCATTATCTGTCGATATAAAGACTGTCACAGTACTCCTGACGGGAGCTTCTCGAGTTTGCCGATGTATTTCGCCTCTTGACGAGGCATTTGGCTACCTTAAAAGAGTCATAGTTACTCCTGTCAGTTACTCCCCGTTTTACAACAGCCACATCTACAAGCTTACTCTGGCCAGTTTACCAGAGGCGATACGCCAATATCTGTCAACATAAAGACTTTCACAGCACTCCTGATGGGAGCTTCTCGAGTTTGTCGATGTATTTCTCCGATTGACGAGGCATTTGGCTACCTTAAGAGAGTCATAGTTACTCCTGTCAGTTGCTCCCCGTTTTTCCACAGTCACATTTTCAAGCTTCCTCTAGCCAGTTCACCTGACGCGATAGGCCATTGTTTGTCAACCTAATGTCTTTCACAGTACTCCTGCCGGCAGCTTCTCGAGTTTGCCGATGTATTTCGCCTGTTGAGGAGGCATTTGGATACCTTAAGAGAGTCATAGTTACTCCTGTCAGTTGCTCCCCGTTTTACCACAGTCACAGTTTCAAACTTCCTCTAGCCAGGTCACCTGAAGCGATACGCCATTATCTGTCGACATAAAGACTGTCACAGTACTCCTGCCGGGAGCTTCTCGAGTTTGCCGATGTATTTCGCCTCTTGACGAGGCATTTGGCTACCTTAAGAGAGTCATAGTTACTCCTGTCAGTTACTCCCCGTTTTACAACAGTCACATCTACAAGCTTACTCTGGCCAGTTCACCTGAAGCGATACGCCATTATCTGTCAACCTATAGACTTTCACAGCACTCATGACGGGAGCTTCTCGAGTTTGCCGATGTATTTCGCCTGTTGACCACGCATTTGGCTACCTTAAGAGAGTCATAGTTACTCCTGTCAGTTGCTCCCCGTTTTACCACAGTCACAATTTCAAGCTTCCTCTAGCCAGTTCCCCTGAAGCGATACGCCATTATCTGTCAACCTATAGAATTTCACAGCACTCCTGACGAGAGCTTCTTGAGTTTGCCGATGTATTTCGCCTGTTGACCACGCATTTGGCTACCTTAAGAGAGTCATAGTTACTCCTGTCAGTTGCTCCCCGTTTTACCACAGTCACAATTTCAAGCTTCCTCTAGCCAGTTCCCCTGAAGCGATACGCAATTATCTGCCAACCTAAAGACTTTCACAGCACTCCTGATGGGAGCTTCTCGAGTTTGCCGAGGTATTTCTCCGGTTGACGAGGCATTTGGCTACCTTAAGTGAGTCATAGTTACTCCTGTCAGTTGCTCCCCGTTATACCACAGTCACATTTTCAAGCTTCCTCTAGCCAGTTCACCTGACGCGATACGCCATTGTCTGTCAATCTAATGTCTTTCACAGTACTCCTGCCGGGAGCTTCTCGAGTTTGCCGATGTATTTCGCCTGTTGAGGAGGCATTTGGATACCTTAAGAGAGTCATAGTTACTCCTGTCAGTTGCTCCCCGTTTTACCACAGTCACATTTTCAAACTTCCTCTAGCCAGGTCACCTGAAGCGATACGCCATTATCTGTCGATATAAAGACTGTCACAGTACTCCTGACGGGAGCTTCTCGAGTTTGCCGATGTATTTCGCCTCTTGACGAGGCATTTGGCTACCTTAAAAGAGTCATAGTTACTCCTGTCAGTTACTCCCCGTTTTACAACAGCCACATCTACAAGCTTACTCTGGCCAGTTTACCAGAGGCGATACGCCAATATCTGTCAACATAAAGACTTTCACAGCACTCCTGATGGGAGCTTCTCGAGTTTGTCGATGTATTTCTCCGGTTGACGAGGCATTTGGCTACCTTAAGAGAGTCATAGTTACTCCTGTCAGTTGCTCCCCGTTTTTCCACAGTCACATTTTCAAGCTTCCTCTAGCCAGTTCACCTGACGAGATAGGCCATTGTTTGTCAACCTAATGTCTTTCACAGTACTCCTGCCGGCAGCTTCTCGAGTTTGCCGATGTATTTCGCCTGTTGAGGAGGCATTTGGATACCTTAAGAGAGTCATAGTTACTCCTGTCAGTTGCTCCCCGTTTTACCACAGTCACAGTTTCAAACTTCCTCTAGCCAGGTCACCTGAAGCGATACGCCATTATCTGTCGACATAAAGACTGTCACAGTACTCCTGCCGGGAGCTTCTCGAGTTTGCCGATGTATTTCGCCTCTTGACGAGGCATTTGGCTACCTTAAGAGAGTCATAGTTACTCCTGTCAGTTACTCTCCGTTTTACAACAGTCACATCTACAAGCTTACTCTGGCCAGTTCACCTGAAGCGATACGCCATTATCTGTCAACCTATAGACTTTCACAGCACTCCTGACGGGAGCTTCTCGAGTTTGCCGATGTATTTCGCCTGTTGACCACGCATTTGGCTACCTTAAGAGAGTCATAGTTACTCCTGTCAGTTGCTCCCCGTTTTACCACAGTCACAATTTCAAGCTTCCTCTAGCCAGTTCCCCTGAAGCGATACGCCATTATCTGTCAACCTATAGACTTTCACAGCACTCCTGACGAGAGCTTCTTGAGTTTGCCGATGTATTTCGCCTGTTGACCACGCATTTGGCTACCTTAAGAGAGTCATAGTTACTCCTGTCAGTTGCTCCCCGTTTTACCACAGTCACATTTTCAAACTTCCTCTAGCCAGGTCACCTGAAGCGATACGCCATTATCTGTCGATATAAAGACTGTCACAGTACTCCTGACGGGAGCTTCTCGAGTTTGCCGATGTATTTCGCCTCTTGACGAGGCATTTGGCTACCTTAAAAGAGTCATAGTTACTCCTGTCAGTTACTCCCCGTTTTACAACAGCCACATCTACAAGCTTACTCTGGCCAGTTTACCAGAGGCGATACGCCAATATCTGTCAACATAAAGACTTTCACAGCACTCCTGATGGGAGCTTCTCGAGTTTGTCGATGTATTTCTCCGGTTGACGAGGCATTTGGCTACCTTAAGAGAGTCATAGTTACTCCTGTCAGTTGCTCCCCGTTTTTCCACAGTCACATTTTCAAGCTTCCTCTAGCCAGTTCACCTGATGCGATAGGCCATTGTTTGTCAACCTAATGTCTTTCACAGTACTCCTGCCGGCAGCTTCTCGAGTTTGCCGATGTATTTCGCCTGTTGAGGTGGCATTTGGATACCTTAAGAGAGTCATAGTTACTCCTGTCAGTTGCTCCCCGTTTTACCACAGTCACAGTTTCAAACTTCCTCTAGCCAGGTCACCTGAAGCGATACGCCATTATCTGTCGACATAAAGACTGTCACAGTACTTCTGCCGGGAGCTTCTCGAGTTTGCCGATGTATTTCGCCTCTTGACGAGGCATTTGGCTACCTTAAGAGAGTCATAGTTACTCCTGTCAGTTACTCCCCGTTTTACAACAGTCACATCTACAAGCTTCCTCTAGCCAGTTCACCTGAAGCGATACGCCATTATCTGTCAACCTATAGACTTTCACAGCACTCCTGACGGGAGCTTCTCGAGTTTGCCGATGTATTTCGCCTGTTGACCACGCATTTGGCTACCTTAAGAGAGTCATAGTTACTCCTGTCAGTTGCTCCCCGTTTTACCACAGTCACAATTTCAAGCTTCCTCTAGCCAGTTCCCCTGAAGCGATACGCCATTATCTGTCAACCTATAGACTTTCACAGCACTCCTGACGAGAGCTTCTTGAGTTTGCCGATGTATTTCGCCTGTTGACCACGCATTTGGCTACCTTAAGAGAGTCATAGTTACTCCTGTCAGTTGCTCCCCGTTTTACCACAGTCACAATTTCAAGCTTCCTCTAGCCAGTTCCCCTGAAGCGATACGCCATTATCTGCCAACCTAAAGACTTTCACAGCACTCCTGATGGGAGCTTCTCGAGTTTGCCGAGGTATTTCTCCGGTTGACGAGGCATTTGGCTACCTTAAGAGAGTCATTGTTACTCCTGTCAGTTGCTCCCCGTTATACCACAGTCACATTTTCAAGCTTCCTCTAGCCAGTTCACCTAACGCGATACGCCATTGTCTGTCAACCTAATGTCTTCCACAGTACTCCTGCCGGGAGCTTCTCGAGTTTGCCGATGTATTTCGCCTGTTGAGGAGGCATTTGGATACCTTAAGAGAGTCATAGTTACTCCTGTCAGTTGCTCCCCGTTTTAATACAGTCACATTTTCAAACTTCCTCTAGCCAGGTCACCTGAAGCGATACGCCATTATCTGTCGACATAAAGACTGTCACAGTACTCCTGCCGGGAGCTTCTCGAGTTTGCCGATGTATTTCGCCTCTTGACGAGGCATTTGGCTACCTTAAGAGAGTCATAGTTACTCCTGTCAGTTACTCTCCGTTTTACAACAGTCACATCTACAAGCTTACTCTGGCCAGTTCACCTGAAGCGATACGCCATTATCTGTCAACCTATAGACTTTCACAGCACTCCTGATGGGAGCTTCTCGAGGTTGCCGATGTATTTCGCCTGTTGACCACGCATTTGGCTACCTTAAGTGAGTCATAGTTACTCCTGTCAGTTGCTCCCCGTTTTACCACAGTCACAATTTCAAGCTTCCTTTAGCCAGTTCCCCTGAAGCGATACGCCATTATCTGTAAACCTATAGACTTTCACAGCACTCCTGACGGGAGCTTCTCGAGTTTGCCGATGTATTTCGCCTGTTGACCACGCATTTGGCTACCTTAAGAGAGTCATAGTTACTCCTGTCAGTTGCTCCCCGTTTTACCACAGTCACAATTTCAAGCTTCCTCTAGCCAGTTCCCCTGAAGCGATGCGCCATTATCTGTCAACCTATAGACTTTCACAGCACTCCTGACGAGAGCTTCTTGAGTTTGCCGATGTATTTCGCCCGTTGACCACGCATTTGGCTACCTTAAGAGAGTCATAGTTACTCCTGTCAGTTGCTCCCCGTTTTACCACAGTCACATTTTCAAACTTCCTCTAGCCAGGTCACCTGAAGCGATACGCCATTATCTGTCGATATAAAGACTGTCACAGTACTCCTGACGGGAGCTTCTCGAGTTTGCCGATGTATTTCGCCTCTTGACGAGGCATTTGGCTACCTTAAAAGAGTCATAGTTACTCCTGACAGTTACTCCCCGTTTTACAACAGCCACATCTACAAGCTTACTCTGGCCAGTTTACCAGAGGCGATACGCCAATATCTGTCAACATAAAGACTTTCACAGCACTCCTGATGGGAGCTTCTCGAGTTTGTCGATGTATTTCTCCGGTTGACGAGGCATTTGGCTACCTTAAGAGAGTCATAGTTACTCCTGTCAGTTGCTCCCCGTTTTTCCACAGTCACATTTTCAAGCTTCCTCTAGCCAGTTCACCTGATGCGATAGGCCATTGTTTGTCAACCTAATGTCTTTCACAGTACTCCTGCCGGCAGCTTCTCGAGTTTGCCGATGTATTTCGCCTGTTGAGGTGGCATTTGGATACCTTAAGAGAGTCATAGTTACTCCTGTCAGTTGCTCCCCGTTTTACCACAGTCACAGTTTCAAACTTCCTCTAGCCAGGTCACCTGAAGCGATACGCCATTATCTGTCGACATAAAGACTGTCACAGTACTTCTGCCGGGAGCTTCTCGAGTTTGCCGATGTATTTCGCCTCTTGACGAGGCATTTGGCTACCTTAAGAGAGTCATAGTTACTCCTGTCAGTTACTCCCCGTTTTACAACAGTCACATCTACAAGCTTCCTCTAGCCAGTTCACCTGAAGCGATACGCCATTATCTGTCAACCTATAGACTTTCACAGCACTCCTGACGGGAGCTTCTCGAGTTTGCCGATGTATTTCGCCTGTTGACCACGCATTTGGCTACCTTAAGAGAGTCATAGTTACTCCTGTCAGTTGCTCCCCGTTTTACCACAGTCACAATTTCAAGCTTCCTCTAGCCAGTTCCCCTGAAGCGATACGCCATTATCTGTCAACCTATAGACTTTCACAGCACTCCTGACGAGAGCTTCTTGAGTTTGCCGATGTATTTCGCCTGTTGACCACGCATTTGGCTACCTTAAGAGAGTCATAGTTACTCCTGTCAGTTGCTCCCCGTTTTACCACAGTCACAATTTCAAGCTTCCTCTAGCCAGTTCCCCTGAAGCGATACGCCATTATCTGCCAACCTAAAGACTTTCACAGCACTCCTGATGGGAGCTTCTCGAGTTTGCCGAGGTATTTCTCCGGTTGACGAGGCATTTGGCTACCTTAAGAGAGTCATTGTTACTCCTGTCAGTTGCTCCCCGTTATACCACAGTCACATTTTCAAGCTTCCTCTAGCCAGTTCACCTAACGCGATACGCCATTGTCTGTCAACCTAATGTCTTCCACAGTACTCCTGCCGGGAGCTTCTCGAGTTTGCCGATGTATTTCGCCTGTTGAGGAGGCATTTGGATACCTTAAGAGAGTCATAGTTACTCCTGTCAGTTGCTCCCCGTTTTAATACAGTCACATTTTCAAACTTCCTCTAGCCAGGTCACCTGAAGCGATACGCCATTATCTGTCGACATAAAGACTGTCACAGTACTCCTGCCGGGAGCTTCTCGAGTTTGCCGATGTATTTCGCCTCTTGACGAGGCATTTGGCTACCTTAAGAGAGTCATAGTTACTCCTGTCAGTTACTCTCCGTTTTACAACAGTCACATCTACAAGCTTACTCTGGCCAGTTCACCTGAAGCGATACGCCATTATCTGTCAACCTATAGACTTTCACAGCACTCCTGATGGGAGCTTCTCGAGGTTGCCGATGTATTTCGCCTGTTGACCACGCATTTGGCTACCTTAAGTGAGTCATAGGTACTCCTGTCAGTTGCTCCCCGTTTTACCACAGTCACAATTTCAAGCTTCCTTTAGCCAGTTCCCCTGAAGCGATACGCCATTATCTGTAAACCTATAGACTTTCACAGCACTCCTGACGGGAGCTTCTCGAGTTTGCCGATGTATTTCGCCTGTTGACCACGCATTTGGCTACCTTAAGAGAGTCATAGTTACTCCTGTCAGTTGCTCCCCGTTTTACCACAGTCACAATTTCAAGCTTCCTCTAGCCAGTTCCCCTGAAGCGATGCGCCATTATCTGTCAACCTATAGACTTTCACAGCACTCCTGACGAGAGCTTCTTGAGTTTGCCGATGTATTTCGCCCGTTGACCACGCATTTGGCTACCTTAAGAGAGTCATAGTTACTCCTGTCAGTTGCTCCCCGTTTTACCACAGTCACATTTTCAAACTTCCTCTAGCCAGGTCACCTGAAGCGATACGCCATTATCTGTCGATATAAAGACTGTCACAGTACTCCTGACGGGAGCTTCTCGAGTTTGCCGATGTATTTCGCCTCTTGACGAGGCATTTGGCTACCTTAAAAGAGTCATAGTTACTCCTGTCAGTTACTCCCCGTTTTACAACAGCCACATCTACAAGCTTACTCTGGCCAGTTTACCAGAGGCGATACGCCAATATCTGTCAACATAAAGACTTTCACAGCACTCCTGATGGGAGCTTCTCGAGTTTGTCGATGTATTTCTCCGGTTGACGAGGCATTTGGCTACCTTAAGAGAGTCATAGTTACTCCTGTCAGTTGCTCCCCGTTTTTCCACAGTCACATTTTCAAGCTTCCTCTAGCCAGTTCACCTGATGCGATAGGCCATTGTTTGTCAACCTAATGTCTTTCACAGTACTCCTGCCGGCAGCTTCTCGAGTTTGCCGATGTATTTCGCCTGTTGAGGTGGCATTTGGATACCTTAAGAGAGTCATAGTTACTCCTGTCAGTTGCTCCCCGTTTTACCACAGTCACAGTTTCAAACTTCCTCTAGCCAGGTCACCTGAAGCGATACGCCATTATCTGTCGACATAAAGACTGTCACAGTACTTCTGCCGGGAGCTTCTCGAGTTTGCCGATGTATTTCGCCTCTTGACGAGGCATTTGGCTACCTTAAGAGAGTCATAGTTACTCCTGTCAGTTACTCCCCGTTTTACAACAGTCACATCTACAAGCTTCCTCTAGCCAGTTCACCTGAAGCGATACGCCATTATCTGTCAACCTATAGACTTTCACAGCACTCCTGACGGGAGCTTCTCGAGTTTGCCGATGTATTTCGCCTGTTGACCACGCATTTGGCTACCTTAAGAGAGTCATAGTTACTCCTGTCAGTTGCTCCCCGTTTTACCACAGTCACAATTTCAAGCTTCCTCTAGCCAGTTCCCCTGAAGCGATACGCCATTATCTGTCAACCTATAGACTTTCACAGCACTCCTGACGAGAGCTTCTTGAGTTTGCCGATGTATTTCGCCTGTTGACCACGCATTTGGCTACCTTAAGAGAGTCATAGTTACTCCTGTCAGTTGCTCCCCGTTTTACCACAGTCACAATTTCAAGCTTCCTCTAGCCAGTTCCCCTGAAGCGATACGCCATTATCTGCCAACCTAAAGACTTTCACAGCACTCCTGATGGGAGCTTCTCGAGTTTGCCGAGGTATTTCTCCGGTTGACGAGGCATTTGGCTACCTTAAGAGAGTCATTGTTACTCCTGTCAGTTGCTCCCCGTTATACCACAGTCACATTTTCAAGCTTCCTCTAGCCAGTTCACCTAACGCGATACGCCATTGTCTGTCAACCTAATGTCTTCCACAGTACTCCTGCCGGGAGCTTCTCGAGTTTGCCGATGTATTTCGCCTGTTGAGGAGGCATTTGGATACCTTAAGAGAGTCATAGTTACTCCTGTCAGTTGCTCCCCGTTTTAATACAGTCACATTTTCAAACTTCCTCTAGCCAGGTCACCTGAAGCGATACGCCATTATCTGTCGACATAAAGACTGTCACAGTACTCCTGCCGGGAGCTTCTCGAGTTTGCCGATGTATTTCGCCTCTTGACGAGGCATTTGGCTACCTTAAGAGAGTCATAGTTACTCCTGTCAGTTACTCTCCGTTTTACAACAGTCACATCTACAAGCTTACTCTGGCCAGTTCACCTGAAGCGATACGCCATTATCTGTCAACCTATAGACTTTCACAGCACTCCTGATGGGAGCTTCTCGAGGTTGCCGATGTATTTCGCCTGTTGACCACGCATTTGGCTACCTTAAGTGAGTCATAGTTACTCCTGTCAGTTGCTCCCCGTTTTACCACAGTCACAATTTCAAGCTTCCTTTAGCCAGTTCCCCTGAAGCGATACGCCATTATCTGTAAACCTATAGACTTTCACAGCACTCCTGACGGGAGCTTCTCGAGTTTGCCGATGTATTTCGCCTGTTGACCACGCATTTGGCTACCTTAAGAGAGTCATAGTTACTCCTGTCAGTTGCTCCCCGTTTTACCACAGTCACAATTTCAAGCTTCCTCTAGCCAGTTCCCCTGAAGCGATGCGCCATTATCTGTCAACCTATAGACTTTCACAGCACTCCTGACGAGAGCTTCTTGAGTTTGCCGATGTATTTCGCCCGTTGACCACGCATTTGGCTACCTTAAGAGAGTCATAGTTACTCCTGTCAGTTGCTCCCCGTTTTACCACAGTCACATTTTCAAACTTCCTCTAGCCAGGTCACCTGAAGCGATACGCCATTATCTGTCGATATAAAGACTGTCACAGTACTCCTGACGGGAGCTTCTCGAGTTTGCCGATGTATTTCGCCTCTTGACGAGGCATTTGGCTACCTTAAAAGAGTCATAGTTACTCCTGTCAGTTACTCCCCGTTTTACAACAGCCACATCTACAAGCTTACTCTGGCCAGTTTACCAGAGGCGATACGCCAATATCTGTCAACATAAAGACTTTCACAGCACTCCTGATGGGAGCTTCTCGAGTTTGTCGATGTATTTCTCCGGTTGACGAGGCATTTGGCTACCTTAAGAGAGTCATAGTTACTCCTGTCAGTTGCTCCCCGTTTTTCCACAGTCACATTTTCAAGCTTCCTCTAGCCAGTTCACCTGACGCGATAGGCCATTGTTTGTCAACCTAATGTCTTTCACAGTACTCCTGCCGGCAGCTTCTCGAGTTTGCCGATGTATTTCGCCTGTTGAGGAGGCATTTGGATACCTTAAGAGAGTCATAGTTACTCCTGTCAGTTGCTCCCCGTTTTACCACAGTCACAGTTTCAAACTTCCTCTAGCCAGGTCACCTGAAGCGATACGCCATTATCTGTCGACATAAAGACTGTCACAGTACTCCTGCCGGGAGCTTCTCGAGTTTGCCGATGTATTTCGCCTCTTGACGAGGCATTTGGCTACCTTAAGAGAGTCATAGTTACTCCTGTCAGTTACTCCCCGTTTTACAACAGTCACATCTACAAGCTTACTCTGGCCAGTTCACCTGAAGCGATACGCCATTATCTGTCAACCTATAGACTTTCACAGCACTCCTGACGGGAGCTTCTCGAGTTTGCCGATGTATTTCGCCTGTTGACCACGCATTTGGCTACCTTAAGAGAGTCATAGTTACTCCTGTCAGTTGCTCCCCGTTTTACCACAGTCACAATTTCAAGCTTCCTCTAGCCAGTTCCCCTGAAGCGATACGCCATTATCTGTCAACCTATAGAATTTCACAGCACTCCTGACGAGAGCTTCTTGAGTTTGCCGATGTATTTCGCCTGTTGACCACGCATTTGGCTACCTTAAGAGAGTCATAGTTACTCCTGTCAGTTGCTCCCCGTTTTACCACAGTCACAATTTCAAGCTTCCTCTAGCCAGTTCCCCTGAAGCGATACGCAATTATCTGCCAACCTAAAGACTTTCACAGCACTCCTGATGGGAGCTTCTCGAGTTTGCCGAGGTATTTCTCCGGTTGACGAGGCATTTGGCTACCTTAAGTGAGTCATAGTTACTCCTGTCAGTTGCTCCCCGTTATACCACAGTCACATTTTCAAGCTTCCTCTAGCCAGTTCACCTGACGCGATACGCCATTGTCTGTCAATCTAATGTCTTTCACAGTACTCCTGCCGGGAGCTTCTCGAGTTTGCCGATGTATTTCGCCTGTTGAGGAGGCATTTGGATACCTTAAGAGAGTCATAGTTACTCCTGTCAGTTGCTCCCCGTTTTACCACAGTCACATTTTCAAACTTCCTCTAGCCAGGTCACCTGAAGCGATACGCCATTATCTGTCGATATAAAGACTGTCACAGTACTCCTGACGGGAGCTTCTCGAGTTTGCCGATGTATTTCGCCTCTTGACGAGGCATTTGGCTACCTTAAAAGAGTCATAGTTACTCCTGTCAGTTACTCCCCGTTTTACAACAGCCACATCTACAAGCTTACTCTGGCCCAGTTTACCAGAGGCGATACGCCAATATCTGTCAACATAAAGACTTTCACAGCACTCCTGATGGGAGCTTCTCGAGTTTGTCGATGTATTTCTCCGGTTGACGAGGCATTTGGCTACCTTAAGAGAGTCATAGTTACTCCTGTCAGTTGCTCCCCGTTTTTCCACAGTCACATTTTCAAGCTTCCTCTAGCCAGTTCACCTGACGAGATAGGCCATTGTTTGTCAACCTAATGTCTTTCACAGTACTCCTGCCGGCAGCTTCTCGAGTTTGCCGATGTATTTCGCCTGTTGAGGAGGCATTTGGATACCTTAAGAGAGTCATAGTTACTCCTGTCAGTTGCTCCCCGTTTTACCACAGTCACAGTTTCAAACTTCCTCTAGCCAGGTCACCTGAAGCGATACGCCATTATCTGTCGACATAAAGACTGTCACAGTACTCCTGCCGGGAGCTTCTCGAGTTTGCCGATGTATTTCGCCTCTTGACGAGGCATTTGGCTACCTTAAGAGAGTCATAGTTACTCCTGTCAGTTACTCTCCGTTTTACAACAGTCACATCTACAAGCTTACTCTGGCCAGTTCACCTGAAGCGATACGCCATTATCTGTCAACCTATAGACTTTCACAGCACTCCTGACGGGAGCTTCTCGAGTTTGCCGATGTATTTCGCCTGTTGACCACGCATTTGGCTACCTTAAGAGAGTCATAGTTACTCCTGTCAGTTGCTCCCCGTTTTACCACAGTCACAATTTCAAGCTTCCTCTAGCCAGTTCCCCTGAAGCGATACGCCATTATCTGTCAACCTATAGACTTTCACAGCACTCCTGACGAGAGCTTCTTGAGTTTGCCGATGTATTTCGCCTGTTGACCACGCATTTGGCTACCTTAAGAGAGTCATAGTTACTCCTGTCAGATGCTCCCCGTTTTACCACAGTCACATTTTCAAACTTCCTCTAGCCAGGTCACCTGAAGCGATACGCCATTATCTGTCGATATAA
The DNA here is from genome assembly GCF_023864345.2 of Schistocerca serialis cubense. Taxonomy (NCBI): domain Eukaryota; kingdom Metazoa; phylum Arthropoda; class Insecta; order Orthoptera; family Acrididae; genus Schistocerca; species Schistocerca serialis. Next base: position 968,578,867 of record NC_064640.1, read on the forward strand.
AGACTGTCACAGTACTCCTGACGGGAGCTTCTCGAGTTTGCCGATGTATTTCGCCTCTTGACGAGGCATTTGGCTACCTTAAAAGAGTCATAGTTACTCCTGTCAGTTACTCCCCGTTTTACAACAGCCACATCTACAAGCTTACTCTGGCCAGTTTACCAGAGGCGATACGCCAATATCTGTCAACATAAAGACTTTCACAGCACTCCTGATGGGAGCTTCTCGAGTTTGTCGATGTATTTCTCCGGTTGACGAGGCATTTGGCTACCTTAAGAGAGTCATAGTTACTCCTGTCAGTTGCTCCCCGTTTTTCCACAGTCACATTTTCAAGCTTCCTCTAGCCAGTTCACCTGATGCGATAGGCCATTGTTTGTCAACCTAATGTCTTTCACAGTACTCCTGCCGGCAGCTTCTCGAGTTTGCCGATGTATTTCGCCTGTTGAGGTGGCATTTGGATACCTTAAGAGAGTCATAGTTACTCCTGTCAGTTGCTCCCCGTTTTACCACAGTCACAGTTTCAAACTTCCTCTAGCCAGGTCACCTGAAGCGATACGCCATTATCTGTCGACATAAAGACTGTCACAGTACTTCTGCCGGGAGCTTCTCGAGTTTGCCGATGTATTTCGCCTCTTGACGAGGCATTTGGCTACCTTAAGAGAGTCATAGTTACTCCTGTCAGTTACTCCCCGTTTTACAACAGTCACATCTACAAGCTTCCTCTAGCCAGTTCACCTGAAGCGATACGCCATTATCTGTCAACCTATAGACTTTCACAGCACTCCTGACGGGAGCTTCTCGAGTTTGCCGATGTATTTCGCCTGTTGACCACGCATTTGGCTACCTTAAGAGAGTCATAGTTACTCCTGTCAGTTGCTCCCCGTTTTACCACAGTCACAATTTCAAGCTTCCTCTAGCCAGTTCCCCTGAAGCGATACGCCATTATCTGTCAACCTATAGACTTTCACAGCACTCCTGACGAGAGCTTCTTGAGTTTGCCGATGTATTTCGCCTGTTGACCACGCATTTGGCTACCTTAAGAGAGTCATAGTTACTCCTGTCAGTTGCTCCCCGTTTTACCACAGTCACAATTTCAAGCTTCCTCTAGCCAGTTCCCCTGAAGCGATACGCCATTATCTGCCAACCTAAAGACTTTCACAGCACTCCTGATGGGAGCTTCTCGAGTTTGCCGAGGTATTTCTCCGGTTGACGAGGCATTTGGCTACCTTAAGAGAGTCATTGTTACTCCTGTCAGTTGCTCCCCGTTATACCACAGTCACATTTTCAAGCTTCCTCTAGCCAGTTCACCTAACGCGATACGCCATTGTCTGTCAACCTAATGTCTTCCACAGTACTCCTGCCGGGAGCTTCTCGAGTTTGCCGATGTATTTCGCCTGTTGAGGAGGCATTTGGATACCTTAAGAGAGTCATAGTTACTCCTGTCAGTTGCTCCCCGTTTTAATACAGTCACATTTTCAAACTTCCTCTAGCCAGGTCACCTGAAGCGATACGCCATTATCTGTCGACATAAAGACTGTCACAGTACTCCTGCCGGGAGCTTCTCGAGTTTGCCGATGTATTTCGCCTGTTGACGAGGCATTTGGCTACCTTAAGAGAGTCATAGTTACTCCTGTCAGTGACTACCCGTTTTACAACAGCCACATCTACAAGCTTACTCTGGCCAGTTTACCAGAGGCGATACGCCCATATCTGTCAACATAAAGACTTTCACAGCACTCCTGATGGGAGCTTCTCGAGTTTTCCGATGTATTTCGCCTCCTGACGAGGCATTTGGCTACCTTAAGAGAGTCATAGTTACTCCTGTCAGTTGCTCCAGGATTTACCACAGTCACATTTTCAAGGTTTCACTAGCCAGTTCACCTGAAGCGATACGCCATTATCTGTCAACCTATAGACTTTCACAGCACTCCTGATGGGAGCTTCTCGAGGTTGCCGATGTATTTCGCCTGTTGACCACGCATTTGGCTACCTTAAGTGAGTCATAGTTACTCCTGTCAGTTGCTCCCCGTTTTACCACAGTCACAATTTCAAGCTTCCTCTAGCCAGTTCCCCTGAAGCGATACGCCATTATCTGTCAACCTATAGACTTTCACAGCACTCCTGACGGGAGCTTCTCGAGTTTGCCGATGTATTTCGCCTGTTGACCACGCATTTGGCTGCCTTAAGAGAGTCATAGTTACTCCTGTCAGTTGCTCCCCGTTATACCACAGTCACAATTTCAAGCTTCCTCTAGCCAGTTCCCCTGAAGCGATACGCCATTATCTGTCAACCTATAGACTTTCACAGCACTCCTGACGAGGGCTTCTTGAGTTTGCCGATGTATTTCGCCTGTTGACCACGCATTTGGCTACCTTAAGAGAGTCATAGTTACTCCTGTCAGTTGCTCCCCGTTTTACCACAGTCACATTTTCAAACTTCCTCTAGCCAGGTCACCTGAAGCGATACGCCATTATCTGTCGATATAAAGACTGTCACAGTACTCCTGACGGGAGCTTCTCGAGTTTGCCGATGTATTTCGCCTCTTGGCGAGGCATTTGGCTACCTTAAAAGAGTCATAGTTACTCCTGTCAGTTACTCCCCGTTTTACAACAGCCACATCTACAAGCTTACTCTGGCCAGTTTACCAGAGGCGATACGCCATTATCTGTCAACCTATAGACTTTCGCAGCACTCCTGATGGGAGCTTCTCGAGGTTGCCGATGTATTTCGCCTGTTGACCACGCATTTGGCTACCTAAAGTGAGTCATAGTTACTCCTGTCAGTTGCTCCCCGTTTTACCACAGTCACAATTTCAAGCTTCCTCTAGCCAGTTCCCCTGAAGCGATACGCCATTATCTGTCAACCTATAGACTTTCACAGCACTCCTGACGAGAGCTTCTTGAGTTTGCCGATGTATTTCGCCTGTTGACCACGCATTTGGCTACCTTAAGAGAGTCATAGTTACTCCTGTCAGTTGCTCCCCGTTTTACCACAGTCACAATTTCAAGCTTCCTCTAGCCAGTTCCCCTGAAGCGATACGCCATTATCTGCCAACCTAAAGACTTTCACAGCACTCCTGATGGGAGCTTCTCGAGTTTGCCGAGGTATTTCTCCGGTTGACGAGGCATTTGGCTACCTTAAGAGAGTCATTGTTACTCCTGTCAGTTGCTCCCCGTTATACCACAGTCACATTTTCAAGCTTCCTCTAGCCAGTTCACCTAACGCGATACGCCATTGTCTGTCAACCTAATGTCTTCCACAGTACTCCTGCCGGGAGCTTCTCGAGTTTGCCGATGTATTTCGCCTGTTGAGGAGGCATTTGGATACCTTAAGAGAGTCATAGTTACTCCTGTCAGTTGCTCCCCGTTTTAATACAGTCACATTTTCAAACTTCCTCTAGCCAGGTCACCTGAAGCGATACGCCATTATCTGTCGACATAAAGACTGTCACAGTACTCCTGCCGGGAGCTTCTCGAGTTTGCCGATGTATTTCGCCTCTTGACGAGGCATTTGGCTACCTTAAGAGAGTCATAGTTACTCCTGTCAGTTACTCTCCGTTTTACAACAGTCACATCTACAAGCTTACTCTGGCCAGTTCACCTGAAGCGATACGCCATTATCTGTCAACCTATAGACTTTCACAGCACTCCTGATGGGAGCTTCTCGAGGTTGCCGATGTATTTCGCCTGTTGACCACGCATTTGGCTACCTTAAGTGAGTCATAGGTACTCCTGTCAGTTGCTCCCCGTTTTACCACAGTCACAATTTCAAGCTTCCTTTAGCCAGTTCCCCTGAAGCGATACGCCATTATCTGTAAACCTATAGACTTTCACAGCACTCCTGACGGGAGCTTCTCGAGTTTGCCGATGTATTTCGCCTGTTGACCACGCATTTGGCTACCTTAAGAGAGTCATAGTTACTCCTGTCAGTTGCTCCCCGTTTTACCACAGTCACAATTTCAAGCTTCCTCTAGCCAGTTCCCCTGAAGCGATGCGCCATTATCTGTCAACCTATAGACTTTCACAGCACTCCTGACGAGAGCTTCTTGAGTTTGCCGATGTATTTCGCCCGTTGACCACGCATTTGGCTACCTTAAGAGAGTCATAGTTACTCCTGTCAGTTGCTCCCCGTTTTACCACAGTCACATTTTCAAACTTCCTCTAGCCAGGTCACCTGAAGCGATACGCCATTATCTGTCGATATAAAGACTGTCACAGTACTCCTGACGGGAGCTTCTCGAGTTTGCCGATGTATTTCGCCTCTTGACGAGGCATTTGGCTACCTTAAAAGAGTCATAGTTACTCCTGTCAGTTACTCCCCGTTTTACAACAGCCACATCTACAAGCTTACTCTGGCCAGTTTACCAGAGGCGATACGCCAATATCTGTCAACATAAAGACTTTCACAGCACTCCTGATGGGAGCTTCTCGAGTTTGTCGATGTATTTCTCCGGTTGACGAGGCATTTGGCTACCTTAAGAGAGTCATAGTTACTCCTGTCAGTTGCTCCCCGTTTTTCCACAGTCACATTTTCAAGCTTCCTCTAGCCAGTTCACCTGATGCGATAGGCCATTGTTTGTCAACCTAATGTCTTTCACAGTACTCCTGCCGGCAGCTTCTCGAGTTTGCCGATGTATTTCGCCTGTTGAGGTGGCATTTGGATACCTTAAGAGAGTCATAGTTACTCCTGTCAGTTGCTCCCCGTTTTACCACAGTCACAGTTTCAAACTTCCTCTAGCCAGGTCACCTGAAGCGATACGCCATTATCTGTCGACATAAAGACTGTCACAGTACTTCTGCCGGGAGCTTCTCGAGTTTGCCGATGTATTTCGCCTCTTGACGAGGCATTTGGCTACCTTAAGAGAGTCATAGTTACTCCTGTCAGTTACTCCCCGTTTTACAACAGTCACATCTACAAGCTTCCTCTAGCCAGTTCACCTGAAGCGATACGCCATTATCTGTCAACCTATAGACTTTCACAGCACTCCTGACGGGAGCTTCTCGAGTTTGCCGATGTATTTCGCCTGTTGACCACGCATTTGGCTACCTTAAGAGAGTCATAGTTACTCCTGTCAGTTGCTCCCCGTTTTACCACAGTCACAATTTCAAGCTTCCTCTAGCCAGTTCCCCTGAAGCGATACGCCATTATCTGTCAACCTATAGACTTTCACAGCACTCCTGACGAGAGCTTCTTGAGTTTGCCGATGTATTTCGCCTGTTGACCACGCATTTGGCTACCTTAAGAGAGTCATAGTTACTCCTGTCAGTTGCTCCCCGTTTTACCACAGTCACAATTTCAAGCTTCCTCTAGCCAGTTCCCCTGAAGCGATACGCCATTATCTGCCAACCTAAAGACTTTCACAGCACTCCTGATGGGAGCTTCTCGAGTTTGCCGAGGTATTTCTCCGGTTGACGAGGCATTTGGCTACCTTAAGAGAGTCATTGTTACTCCTGTCAGTTGCTCCCCGTTATACCACAGTCACATTTTCAAGCTTCCTCTAGCCAGTTCACCTAACGCGATACGCCATTGTCTGTCAACCTAATGTCTTCCACAGTACTCCTGCCGGGAGCTTCTCGAGTTTGCCGATGTATTTCGCCTGTTGAGGAGGCATTTGGATACCTTAAGAGAGTCATAGTTACTCCTGTCAGTTGCTCCCCGTTTTAATACAGTCACATTTTCAAACTTCCTCTAGCCAGGTCACCTGAAGCGATACGCCATTATCTGTCGACATAAAGACTGTCACAGTACTCCTGCCGGGAGCTTCTCGAGTTTGCCGATGTATTTCGCCTCTTGACGAGGCATTTGGCTACCTTAAGAGAGTCATAGTTACTCCTGTCAGTTACTCTCCGTTTTACAACAGTCACATCTACAAGCTTACTCTGGCCAGTTCACCTGAAGCGATACGCCATTATCTGTCAACCTATAGACTTTCACAGCACTCCTGATGGGAGCTTCTCGAGGTTGCCGATGTATTTCGCCTGTTGACCACGCATTTGGCTACCTTAAGTGAGTCATAGTTACTCCTGTCAGTTGCTCCCCGTTTTACCACAGTCACAATTTCAAGCTTCCTTTAGCCAGTTCCCCTGAAGCGATACGCCATTATCTGTAAACCTATAGACTTTCACAGCACTCCTGACGGGAGCTTCTCGAGTTTGCCGATGTATTTCGCCTGTTGACCACGCATTTGGCTACCTTAAGAGAGTCATAGTTACTCCTGTCAGTTGCTCCCCGTTTTACCACAGTCACAATTTCAAGCTTCCTCTAGCCAGTTCCCCTGAAGCGATGCGCCATTATCTGTCAACCTATAGACTTTCACAGCACTCCTGACGAGAGCTTCTTGAGTTTGCCGATGTATTTCGCCCGTTGACCACGCATTTGGCTACCTTAAGAGAGTCATAGTTACTCCTGTCAGTTGCTCCCCGTTTTACCACAGTCACATTTTCAAACTTCCTCTAGCCAGGTCACCTGAAGCGATACGCCATTATCTGTCGATATAAAGACTGTCACAGTACTCCTGACGGGAGCTTCTCGAGTTTGCCGATGTATTTCGCCTCTTGACGAGGCATTTGGCTACCTTAAAAGAGTCATAGTTACTCCTGTCAGTTACTCCCCGTTTTACAACAGCCACATCTACAAGCTTACTCTGGCCAGTTTACCAGAGGCGATACGCCAATATCTGTCAACATAAAGACTTTCACAGCACTCCTGATGGGAGCTTCTCGAGTTTGTCGATGTATTTCTCCGGTTGACGAGGCATTTGGCTACCTTAAGAGAGTCATAGTTACTCCTGTCAGTTGCTCCCCGTTTTTCCACAGTCACATTTTCAAGCTTCCTCTAGCCAGTTCACCTGACGCGATAGGCCATTGTTTGTCAACCTAATGTCTTTCACAGTACTCCTGCCGGCAGCTTCTCGAGTTTGCCGATGTATTTCGCCTGTTGAGGAGGCATTTGGATACCTTAAGAGAGTCATAGTTACTCCTGTCAGTTGCTCCCCGTTTTACCACAGTCACAGTTTCAAACTTCCTCTAGCCAGGTCACCTGAAGCGATACGCCATTATCTGTCGACATAAAGACTGTCACAGTACTCCTGCCGGGAGCTTCTCGAGTTTGCCGATGTATTTCGCCTCTTGACGAGGCATTTGGCTACCTTAAGAGAGTCATAGTTACTCCTGTCAGTTACTCCCCGTTTTACAACAGTCACATCTACAAGCTTACTCTGGCCAGTTCACCTGAAGCGATACGCCATTATCTGTCAACCTATAGACTTTCACAGCACTCCTGACGGGAGCTTCTCGAGTTTGCCGATGTATTTCGCCTGTTGACCACGCATTTGGCTACCTTAAGAGAGTCATAGTTACTCCTGTCAGTTGCTCCCCGTTTTACCACAGTCACAATTTCAAGCTTCCTCTAGCCAGTTCCCCTGAAGCGATACGCCATTATCTGTCAACCTATAGAATTTCACAGCACTCCTGACGAGAGCTTCTTGAGTTTGCCGATGTATTTCGCCTGTTGACCACGCATTTGGCTACCTTAAGAGAGTCATAGTTACTCCTGTCAGTTGCTCCCCGTTTTACCACAGTCACAATTTCAAGCTTCCTCTAGCCAGTTCCCCTGAAGCGATACGCAATTATCTGCCAACCTAAAGACTTTCACAGCACTCCTGATGGGAGCTTCTCGAGTTTGCCGAGGTATTTCTCCGGTTGACGAGGCATTTGGCTACCTTAAGTGAGTCATAGTTACTCCTGTCAGTTGCTCCCCGTTATACCACAGTCACATTTTCAAGCTTCCTCTAGCCAGTTCACCTGACGCGATACGCCATTGTCTGTCAATCTAATGTCTTTCACAGTACTCCTGCCGGGAGCTTCTCGAGTTTGCCGATGTATTTCGCCTGTTGAGGAGGCATTTGGATACCTTAAGAGAGTCATAGTTACTCCTGTCAGTTGCTCCCCGTTTTACCACAGTCACATTTTCAAACTTCCTCTAGCCAGGTCACCTGAAGCGATACGCCATTATCTGTCGATATAAAGACTGTCACAGTACTCCTGACGGGAGCTTCTCGAGTTTGCCGATGTATTTCGCCTCTTGACGAGGCATTTGGCTACCTTAAAAGAGTCATAGTTACTCCTGTCAGTTACTCCCCGTTTTACAACAGCCACATCTACAAGCTTACTCTGGCCCAGTTTACCAGAGGCGATACGCCAATATCTGTCAACATAAAGACTTTCACAGCACTCCTGATGGGAGCTTCTCGAGTTTGTCGATGTATTTCTCCGGTTGACGAGGCATTTGGCTACCTTAAGAGAGTCATAGTTACTCCTGTCAGTTGCTCCCCGTTTTTCCACAGTCACATTTTCAAGCTTCCTCTAGCCAGTTCACCTGACGAGATAGGCCATTGTTTGTCAACCTAATGTCTTTCACAGTACTCCTGCCGGCAGCTTCTCGAGTTTGCCGATGTATTTCGCCTGTTGAGGAGGCATTTGGATACCTTAAGAGAGTCATAGTTACTCCTGTCAGTTGCTCCCCGTTTTACCACAGTCACAGTTTCAAACTTCCTCTAGCCAGGTCACCTGAAGCGATACGCCATTATCTGTCGACATAAAGACTGTCACAGTACTCCTGCCGGGAGCTTCTCGAGTTTGCCGATGTATTTCGCCTCTTGACGAGGCATTTGGCTACCTTAAGAGAGTCATAGTTACTCCTGTCAGTTACTCTCCGTTTTACAACAGTCACATCTACAAGCTTACTCTGGCCAGTTCACCTGAAGCGATACGCCATTATCTGTCAACCTATAGACTTTCACAGCACTCCTGACGGGAGCTTCTCGAGTTTGCCGATGTATTTCGCCTGTTGACCACGCATTTGGCTACCTTAAGAGAGTCATAGTTACTCCTGTCAGTTGCTCCCCGTTTTACCACAGTCACAATTTCAAGCTTCCTCTAGCCAGTTCCCCTGAAGCGATACGCCATTATCTGTCAACCTATAGACTTTCACAGCACTCCTGACGAGAGCTTCTTGAGTTTGCCGATGTATTTCGCCTGTTGACCACGCATTTGGCTACCTTAAGAGAGTCATAGTTACTCCTGTCAGATGCTCCCCGTTTTACCACAGTCACATTTTCAAACTTCCTCTAGCCAGGTCACCTGAAGCGATACGCCATTATCTGTCGATATAAAGACTGTCACAGTACTCCTGACGGGAGCTTCTCGAGTTTGCCGATGTATTTCGCCTCTTGACGAGGCATTTGGCTACCTTAAAAGAGTCATAGTTACTCCTGTCAGTTACTCCCCGTTTTACAACAGCCACATCTACAAGCTTACTCTGGCCAGTTTACCAGAGGCGATACGCCAATATCTGTCAACATAAAGACTTTCACAGCACTCCTGATGGGAGCTTCTCGAGTTTGTCGATGTATTTCTCCGGTTGACGAGGCATTTGGCTACCTTAAGAGAGTCATAGTTACTCCTGTCAGTTGCTCCCCGTTTTTCCACAGTCACATTTTCAAGCTTCCTCTAGCCAGTTCACCTGATGCGATAGGCCATTGTTTGTCAACCTAATGTCTTTCACAGTACTCCTGCCGGCAGCTTCTCGAGTTTGCCGATGTATTTCGCCTGTTGAGGTGGCATTTGGATACCTTAAGAGAGTCATAGTTACTCCTGTCAGTTGCTCCCCGTTTTACCACAGTCACAGTTTCAAACTTCCTCTAGCCAGGTCACCTGAAGCGATACGCCATTATCTGTCGACATAAAGACTGTCACAGTACTTCTGCCGGGAGCTTCTCGAGTTTGCCGATGTATTTCGCCTCTTGACGAGGCATTTGGCTACCTTAAGAGAGTCATAGTTACTCCTGTCAGTTACTCCCCGTTTTACAACAGTCACATCTACAAGCTTCCTCTAGCCAGTTCACCTGAAGCGATACGCCATTATCTGTCAACCTATAGACTTTCACAGCACTCCTGACGGGAGCTTCTCGAGTTTGCCGATGTATTTCGCCTGTTGACCACGCATTTGGCTACCTTAAGAGAGTCATAGTTACTCCTGTCAGTTGCTCCCCGTTTTACCACAGTCACAATTTCAAGCTTCCTCTAGCCAGTTCCCCTGAAGCGATACGCCATTATCTGTCAACCTATAGACTTTCACAGCACTCCTGACGAGAGCTTCTTGAGTTTGCCGATGTATTTCGCCTGTTGACCACGCATTTGGCTACCTTAAGAGAGTCATAGTTACTCCTGTCAGTTGCTCCCCGTTTTACCACAGTCACAATTTCAAGCTTCCTCTAGCCAGTTCCCCTGAAGCGATACGCCATTATCTGCCAACCTAAAGACTTTCACAGCACTCCTGATGGGAGCTTCTCGAGTTTGCCGAGGTATTTCTCCGGTTGACGAGGCATTTGGCTACCTTAAGAGAGTCATTGTTACTCCTGTCAGTTGCTCCCCGTTATACCACAGTCACATTTTCAAGCTTCCTCTAGCCAGTTCACCTAACGCGATACGCCATTGTCTGTCAACCTAATGTCTTCCACAGTACTCCTGCCGGGAGCTTCTCGAGTTTGCCGATGTATTTCGCCTGTTGAGGAGGCATTTGGATACCTTAAGAGAGTCATAGTTACTCCTGTCAGTTGCTCCCCGTTTTAATACAGTCACATTTTCAAACTTCCTCTAGCCAGGTCACCTGAAGCGATACGCCATTATCTGTCGACATAAAGACTGTCACAGTACTCCTGCCGGGAGCTTCTCGAGTTTGCCGATGTATTTCGCCTCTTGACGAGGCATTTGGCTACCTTAAGAGAGTCATAGTTACTCCTGTCAGTGACTACCCGTTTTACAACAGCCACATCTACAAGCTTACTCTGGCCAGTTTACCAGAGGCGATACGCCCATATCTGTCAACATAAAGACTTTCACAGCACTCCTGATGGGAGCTTCTCGAGTTTTCCGATGTATTTCGCCTCCTGACGAGGCATTTGGCTACCTTAAGAGAGTCATAGTTACTCCTGTCAGTTGCTCCAGGATTTACCACAGTCACATTTTCAAGGTTTCACTAGCCAGTTCACCTGAAGCGATACGCCATTATCTGTCAACCTATAGACTTTCACAGCACTCCTGATGGGAGCTTCTCGAGGTTGCCGATGTATTTCGCCTGTTGACCACGCATTTGGCTACCTTAAGTGAGTCATAGTTACTCCTGTCAGTTGCTCCCCGTTTTACCACAGTCACAATTTCAAGCTTCCTCTAGCCAGTTCCCCTGAAGCGATACGCCATTATCTGTCAACCTATAGACTTTCACAGCACTCCTGACGGGAGCTTCTCGAGTTTGCCGATGTATTTCGCCTGTTGACCACGCATTTGGCTGCCTTAAGAGAGTCATAGTTACTCCTGTCAGTTGCTCCCCGTTATACCACAGTCACAATTTCAAGCTTCCTCTAGCCAGTTCCCCTGAAGCGATACGCCATTATCTGTCAACCTATAGACTTTCACAGCACTCCTGACGAGGGCTTCTTGAGTTTGCCGATGTATTTCGCCTGTTGACCACGCATTTGGCTACCTTAAGAGAGTCATAGTTACTCCTGTCAGTTGCTCCCCGTTTTACCACAGTCACATTTTCAAACTTCCTCTAGCCAGGTCACCTGAAGCGATACGCCATTATCTGTCGATATAAAGACTGTCACAGTACTCCTGACGGGAGCTTCTCGAGTTTGCCGATGTATTTCGCCTCTTGGCGAGGCATTTGGCTACCTTAAAAGAGTCATAGTTACTCCTGTCAGTTACTCCCCGTTTTACAACAGCCACATCTACAAGCTTACTCTGGCCAGTTTACCAGAGGCGATACGCCATTATCTGTCAACCTATAGACTTTCGCAGCACTCCTGATGGGAGCTTCTCGAGGTTGCCGATGTATTTCGCCTGTTGACCACGCATTTGGCTACCTAAAGTGAGTCATAGTTACTCCTGTCAGTTGCTCCCCGTTTTACCACAGTCACAATTTCAAGCTTCCTCTAGCCAGTTCCCCTGAAGCGATACGCCATTATCTGTCAACCTATAGACTTTCACAGCACTCCTGACGAGAGCTTCTTGAGTTTGCCGATGTATTTCGCCTGTTGACCACGCATTTGGCTACCTTAAGAGAGTCATAGTTACTCCTGTCAGTTGCTCCCCGTTTTACCACAGTCACAATTTCAAGCTTCCTCTAGCCAGTTCCCCTGAAGCGATACGCCATTATCTGCCAACCTAAAGACTTTCACAGCACTCCTGATGGGAGCTTCTCGAGTTTGCCGAGGTATTTCTCCGGTTGACGAGGCATTTGGCTACCTTAAGAGAGTCATTGTTACTCCTGTCAGTTGCTCCCCGTTATACCACAGTCACATTTTCAAGCTTCCTCTAGCCAGTTCACCTAACGCGATACGCCATTGTCTGTCAACCTAATGTCTTCCACAGTACTCCTGCCGGGAGCTTCTCGAGTTTGCCGATGTATTTCGCCTGTTGAGGAGGCATTTGGATACCTTAAGAGAGTCATAGTTACTCCTGTCAGTTGCTCCCCGTTTTAATACAGTCACATTTTCAAACTTCCTCTAGCCAGGTCACCTGAAGCGATACGCCATTATCTGTCGACATAAAGACTGTCACAGTACTCCTGCCGGGAGCTTCTCGAGTTTGCCGATGTATTTCGCCTCTTGACGAGGCATTTGGCTACCTTAAGAGAGTCATAGTTACTCCTGTCAGTGACTACCCGTTTTACAACAGCCACATCTACAAGCTTACTCTGGCCAGTTTACCAGAGGCGATACGCCCATATCTGTCAACATAAAGACTTTCACAGCACTCCTGATGGGAGCTTCTCGAGTTTTCCGATGTATTTCGCCTCCTGACGAGGCATTTGGCTACCTTAAGAGAGTCATAGTTACTCCTGTCAGTTGCTCCAGGATTTACCACAGTCACATTTTCAAGGTTTCACTAGCCAGTTCACCTGAAGCGATACGCCATTATCTGTCAACCTATAGACTTTCACAGCACTCCTGATGGGAGCTTCTCGAGGTTGCCGATGTATTTCGCCTGTTGACCACGCATTTGGCTACCTTAAGTGAGTCATAGTTACTCCTGTCAGTTGCTCCCCGTTTTACCACAGTCACAATTTCAAGCTTCCTTTAGCCAGTTCCCCTGAAGCGATACGCCATTATCTGTAAACCTATAGACTTTCACAGCACTCCTGACGGGAGCTTCTCGAGTTTGCCGATGTATTTCGCCTGTTGACCACGCATTTGGCTACCTTAAGAGAGTCATAGTTACTCCTGTCAGTTGCTCCCCGTTTTACCACAGTCACAATTTCAAGCTTCCTCTAGCCAGTTCCCCTGAAGCGATGCGCCATTATCTGTCAACCTATAGACTTTCACAGCACTCCTGACGAGAGCTTCTTGAGTTTGCCGATGTATTTCGCCCGTTGACCACGCATTTGGCTACCTTAAGAGAGTCATAGTTACTCCTGTCAGTTGCTCCCCGTTTTACCACAGTCACATTTTCAAACTTCCTCTAGCCAGGTCACCTGAAGCGATACGCCATTATCTGTCGATATAAAGACTGTCACAGTACTCCTGACGGGAGCTTCTCGAGTTTGCCGATGTATTTCGCCTCTTGACGAGGCATTTGGCTACCTTAAAAGAGTCATAGTTACTCCTGTCAGTTACTCCCCGTTTTACAACAGCCACATCTACAAGCTTACTCTGGCCAGTTTACCAGAGGCGATACGCCAATATCTGTCAACATAAAGACTTTCACAGCACTCCTGATGGGAGCTTCTCGAGTTTGTCGATGTATTTCTCCGGTTGACGAGGCATTTGGCTACCTTAAGAGAGTCATAGTTACTCCTGTCAGTTGCTCCCCGTTTTTCCACAGTCACATTTTCAAGCTTCCTCTAGCCAGTTCACCTGACGCGATAGGCCATTGTTTGTCAACCTAATGTCTTTCACAGTACTCCTGCCGGCAGCTTCTCGAGTTTGCCGATGTATTTCGCCTGTTGAGGAGGCATTTGGATACCTTAAGAGAGTCATAGTTACTCCTGTCAGTTGCTCCCCGTTTTACCACAGTCACAGTTTCAAACTTCCTCTAGCCAGGTCACCTGAAGCGATACGCCATTATCTGTCGACATAAAGACTGTCACAGTACTCCTGCCGGGAGCTTCTCGAGTTTGCCGATGTATTTCGCCTCTTGACGAGGCATTTGGCTACCTTAAGAGAGTCATAGTTACTCCTGTCAGTTACTCCCCGTTTTACAACAGTCACATCTACAAGCTTACTCTGGCCAGTTCACCTGAAGCGATACGCCATTATCTGTCAACCTATAGACTTTCACAGCACTCCTGACGGGAGCTTCTCGAGTTTGCCGATGTATTTCGCCTGTTGACCACGCATTTGGCTACCTTAAGAGAGTCATAGTTACTCCTGTCAGTTGCTCCCCGTTTTACCACAGTCACAATTTCAAGCTTCCTCTAGCCAGTTCCCCTGAAGCGATACGCCATTATCTGTCAACCTATAGAATTTCACAGCACTCCTGACGAGAGCTTCTTGAGTTTGCCGATGTATTTCGCCTGTTGACCACGCATTTGGCTACCTTAAGAGAGTCATAGTTACTCCTGTCAGTTGCTCCCCGTTTTACCACAGTCACAATTTCAAGCTTCCTCTAGCCAGTTCCCCTGAAGCGATACGCAATTATCTGCCAACCTAAAGACTTTCACAGCACTCCTGATGGGAGCTTCTCGAGTTTGCCGAGGTATTTCTCCGGTTGACGAGGCATTTGGCTACCTTAAGTGAGTCATAGTTACTCCTGTCAGTTGCTCCCCGTTATACCACAGTCACATTTTCAAGCTTCCTCTAGCCAGTTCACCTGACGCGATACGCCATTGTCTGTCAATCTAATGTCTTTCACAGTACTCCTGCCGGGAGCTTCTCGAGTTTGCCGATGTATTTCGCCTGTTGAGGAGGCATTTGGATACCTTAAGAGAGTCATAGTTACTCCTGTCAGTTGCTCCCCGTTTTACCACAGTCACATTTTCAAACTTCCTCTAGCCAGGTCACCTGAAGCGATACGCCATTATCTGTCGATATAAAGACTGTCACAGTACTCCTGACGGGAGCTTCTCGAGTTTGCCGATGTATTTCGCCTCTTGACGAGGCATTTGGCTACCTTAAAAGAGTCATAGTTACTCCTGTCAGTTACTCCCCGTTTTACAACAGCCACATCTACAAGCTTACTCTGGCCCAGTTTACCAGAGGCGATACGCCAATATCTGTCACATAAAGACTTTCACAGCACTCCTGATGGGAGCTTCTCGAGTTTGTCGATGTATTTCTCCGGTTGACGAGGCATTTGGCTACCTTAAGAGAGTCATAGTTACTCCTGTCAGTTGCTCCCCGTTTTTCCACAGTCACATTTTCAAGCTTCCTCTAGCCAGTTCACCTGACGAGATAGGCCATTGTTTGTCAACCTAATGTCTTTCACAGTACTCCTGCCGGCAGCTTCTCGAGTTTGCCGATGTATTTCGCCTGTTGAGGAGGCATTTGGATACCTTAAGAGAGTCATAGTTACTCCTGTCAGTTGCTCCCCGTTTACCACAGTCACAGTTTCAAACTTCCTCTAGCCAGGTCACCTGAAGCGATACGCCATTATCTGTCGACATAAAGACTGTCACAGTACTCCTGCCGGGAGCTTCTCGAGTTTGCCGATGTATTTCGCCTCTTGACGAGGCATTTGGCTACCTTAAGAGAGTCATAGTTACTCCTGTCAGTTACTCTCCGTTTTACAACAGTCACATCTACAAGCTTACTCTGGCCAGTTCACCTGAAGCGATACGCCATTATCTGTCAACCTATAGACTTTCACAGCACTCCTGACGGGAGCTTCTCGAGTTTGCCGATGTATTTCGCCTGTTGACCACGCATTTGGCTACCTTAAGAGAGTCATAGTTACTCCTGTCAGTTGCTCCCCGTTTTACCACAGTCACAATTTCAAGCTTCCTCTAGCCAGTTCCCCTGAAGCGATACGCCATTATCTGTCAACCTATAGACTTTCACAGCACTCCTGACGAGAGCTTCTTGAGTTTGCCGATGTATTTCGCCTGTTGACCACGCATTTGGCTACCTTAAGAGAGTCATAGTTACTCCTGTCAGATGCTCCCCGTTTTACCACAGTCACATTTTCAAACTTCCTCTAGCCAGGTCACCTGAAGCGATACGCCATTATCTGTCGATATAAAGACTGTCACAGTACTCCTGACGGGAGCTTCTCGAGTTTGCCGATGTATTTCGCCTCTTGACGAGGCATTTGGCTACCTTAAAAGAGTCATAGTTACTCCTGTCAGTTACTCCCCGTTTTACAACAGCCACATCTACAAGCTTACTCTGGCCAGTTTACCAGAGGCGATACGCCAATATCTGTCACATAAAGACTTTCACAGCACTCCTGATGGGAGCTTCTCGAGTTTGTCGATGTATTTCTCCGGTTGACGAGGCATTTGGCTACCTTAAGAGAGTCATAGTTACTCCTGTCAGTTGCTCCCCGTTTTTCCACAGTCACATTTTCAAGCTTCCTCTAGCCAGTTCACCTGATGCGATAGGCCATTGTTTGTCAACCTAATGTCTTTCACAGTACTCCTGCCGGCAGCTTCTCGAGTTTGCCGATGTATTTCGCCTGTTGAGGTGGCATTTGGATACCTTAAGAGAGTCATAGTTACTCCTGTCAGTTGCTCCCCGTTTTACCACAGTCACAGTTTCAAACTTCCTCTAGCCAGGTCACCTGAAGCGATACGCCATTATCTGTCGACATAAAGACTGTCACAGTACTTCTGCCGGGAGCTTCTCGAGTTTGCCGATGTATTTCGCCTCTTGACGAGGCATTTGGCTACCTTAAGAGAGTCATAGTTACTCCTGTCAGTTACTCCCCGTTTTACAACAGTCACATCTACAAGCTTCCTCTAGCCAGTTCACCTGAAGCGATACGCCATTATCTGTCAACCTATAGACTTTCACAGCACTCCTGACGGGAGCTTCTCGAGTTTGCCGATGTATTTCGCCTGTTGACCACGCATTTGGCTACCTTAAGAGAGTCATAGTTACTCCTGTCAGTTGCTCCCCGTTTTACCACAGTCACAATTTCAAGCTTCCTCTAGCCAGTTCCCCTGAAGCGATACGCCATTATCTGTCAACCTATAGACTTTCACAGCACTCCTGACGAGAGCTTCTTGAGTTTGCCGATGTATTTCGCCTGTTGACCACGCATTTGGCTACCTTAAGAGAGTCATAGTTACTCCTGTCAGTTGCTCCCCGTTTTACCACAGTCACAATTTCAAGCTTCCTCTAGCCAGTTCCCCTGAAGCGATACGCCATTATCTGCCAACCTAAAGACTTTCACAGCACTCCTGATGGGAGCTTCTCGAGTTTGCCGAGGTATTTCTCCGGTTGACGAGGCATTTGGCTACCTTAAGAGAGTCATTGTTACTCCTGTCAGTTGCTCCCCGTTATACCACAGTCACATTTTCAAGCTTCCTCTAGCCAGTTCACCTAACGCGATACGCCATTGTCTGTCAACCTAATGTCTTCCACAGTACTCCTGCCGGGAGCTTCTCGAGTTTGCCGATGTATTTCGCCTGTTGAGGAGGCATTTGGATACCTTAAGAGAGTCATAGTTACTCCTGTCAGTTGCTCCCCGTTTTAATACAGTCACATTTTCAAACTTCCTCTAGCCAGGTCACCTGAAGCGATACGCCATTATCTGTCGACATAAAGACTGTCACAGTACTCCTGCCGGGAGCTTCTCGAGTTTGCCGATGTATTTCGCCTCTTGACGAGGCATTTGGCTACCTTAAGAGAGTCATAGTTACTCCTGTCAGTGACTACCCGTTTTACAACAGCCACATCTACAAGCTTACTCTGGCCAGTTTACCAGAGGCGATACGCCCATATCTGTCAACATAAAGACTTTCACAGCACTCCTGATGGGAGCTTCTCGAGTTTTCCGATGTATTTCGCCTCCTGACGAGGCATTTGGCTACCTTAAGAGAGTCATAGTTACTCCTGTCAGTTGCTCCAGGATTTACCACAGTCACATTTTCAAGGTTTCAC